>NC_047667.1:16212162-16377162 GCF_011762505.2 Arvicanthis niloticus | reverse complement strand
TGGGATTTAATATTGAGAAAACATTGTTTACTAGTACAACTACAGAGAAATAACACATTAATGTCAGTCCCATCAGGCTCAGCAGGTAAAGTCAGTCTACGTCCAGGAGTGAGGTGTAGATGGGTGGGGCCGTTGTCAGATGTTCCCAGCCTAGGGTATGAGTCTTGGCTCTGTCACCTTAGGTGAGGTCGTTGTACTGCTTGGGTTTCAGCTTTCTCATTGGAACAGGTGATCCCCTAACCTGTCTGTCAGGCAGTGCCAGGTAGGTGCCTGACTCCTGTTAGCGGCCCAACATGCTCTTTCACCTTCTTTTCCTCTTGACTTTCAGCTAGGAAAACTCTCTTCCCTTCCTTCAAAGATCTAAAGGAAGACTTTTGAGAATTTGTTACACACCACTGACATGACAACACATGTATGTAATCTAGACCTTGGGAGCATGGGAGGCAAAGGCAGAACGATCACAGGTTCAAAGTCAGCAGTGACCTAAGTAGTGAGATCTTGTCTCAAAAATCTTTAAAGAAGCATCACAATATAGCAAGTGGTGAGTGCTGTGTGCATGCCACCTCTGGGAGTCTGCTTCATGGGACTAGTATATTGTCTGTGATGCAATTCAACCTGGCAGTCACACAGTGTGTTCTTGTGTGTAGTTGGTGAACCAAGAGGCCAGATGCAGCCAACACATCAGACACATATAGTGTGTATGCACCCAGATACACACACACACTCACTCACACTCACACACACACACACACACTCACACACACACACACTCACACACACATACACACACACAGAGAGAGAGAGAGAGAGAGAGAGAGAGAGAGAGAGAGAGAGAGAGAAGCAGACAGACAGACAGACAGGCAAATATGCTCAAAACTCAGAATCCCCTATCTATGTTGAAGCAAGATGTACACCCTGGGAATGTCAATGTGTGGTCTGAATAAGGTCTATGCATTAATAAGTTTATAGATGAGAAAAGCAATTACATTGAGATACAGTTATGGAGAATTTGAAAAACAGACACACAATGATGTCATATGTAATTATAGTTAATGTACTTGTTTTTACTAATGCATTGAATATTCATGCTGCCTTCAGACTGCCGTACATTTGGAACTCAGACAAACAAATACTTAAGAATAGTTGTAACCATTGCAGCATGAATGAAAATACCTATCATTTCTATTAGTCACAAAATTATAGAGAGTTCTCTGTCTGTGTTCCTTGAAGGAAATTCTTCATTTTACTTGGAGGGTAGTGAAAATTAGGTTGTAAATTTCCCTTATCCAAATTCATGAATTTTCCTATACTTTCTGTTTGCCTCAGCCTGAGGAGTCCTGCTCCTGAGTATAAAGATGAACACTGGGGTTGAAGAGCCAGTAAAGCGCTTGCTGCACAAGCAAGAGGGCCTGAGTTTGATTCTCAGAGCTCAGGTAAAACCTCCAAGCATGGTGACATACACCTGTGACATACACAGGTGCATCTCTGCAACGAGTAGGCCAGCCAGACTAGCCTACTCGGTAGGCCTCCAGGGACTCTGTCTCAAAAAACCAAGGTGGATGACATCTGAGGAATGACAGTTGAGGTTAATGTCTGATCACTACACTTGTATATACATTCAGACCACACATGCACACAGACACATACACACATACACATGCATGTGTGCATATGCCTGTCCCCCAAACCACAGAATTTTCTGTCTATGTTGAAGCAAGATTCTCTCTCTGTCTCTCTCTCTGTCTCTCTCTCTGTCTCTCTCTCTCTCTCTCTCTCTCTCTCTCTCTCTCTCCCTCTCTCTCTCCTGGGAATGTCAACATTTAGGAGATTCTTATTCATCTGACCTTTTCTTCCCTTCTCCCTCTAGATGACAAGTTTGGGCACACAGAGACTTGTGTGCCCGTTAAAACTGTGTGCAGTTCAGAAGGCATTCAATAGCAGCTACTGAGTAAGAATTTACTGAGACAGGCACATTACCCAAGCGACAATAGGCAGATGTGGACTCTATCACCCAATTTAACTGCTCTTAGGTTCTGTACACCTGGTGCTTTCTCCCTGCTCTTCAGGTTCCGAGGGCATTAGCTTCTAGAACCTTCTGGAACCAGCTTCTGGATCCTTCCACCATCACTCCCCATCCTTCGCTCTCACCCTGTCATGTCTCAACACCTCCTCCTGTACTTTTGAACAAAAGCAATCCTCTCCTCCATGTCTATCCTTGTCCTGTTCCCAGTCCTTCTTTCTTTTTCTGTTTTCTATTCCATTAGCTAGGAATCTTCTCCTCCCTTCAAAAGAGAACTTGATGACAGACAAAGCACAGAGCCTGGAGTCATAAAGACACCTGAGATATTGGACCACCGAGTTACATCCCTATCCTTTATATTAGTGACATTTCTTTAGTGCTGAGACAAAAGCACTGTGAGGGAGGAAGGGTTTCCTTGGCTCACAGAATCCCCTACACGTTGCCATTTCCAGGAAATATATCTTGCTTCAACATAGACAGTGGGTTCTGTGAGTTTTGGGTCTCTCTCTCTCTCTCTCTCTCTCTCTCTCTCTCTCTCTCTCTCTCTCTCTTTCTCTCTCTGTGTGTGTGTGTCTAGATGCACCCACACCATGTGTGTCTGTTGCACCTGGCCTCTTGGTTCACCAGCCACACACAAGAACTCACTGTGTGGCTGCAAGGTTGAATTGCATCATAGATAATATGAGTCCCATGAAGCATACTCCCAGAGGTGGAATGCACACAGCACTTACCACTTGCCCAGGGAGCAGCCCAGTCCATGGGGATAGTGCTACCCCTTCAGTCAGGGTAGGTCTCCATCCTCAGGTAAGCTTCTCTGGCACCCCATAGGTTGTTTCCATGGTTAGTCTAAGTGTGGTGAATTTGACAATGAAGATGAACCACTACAGTGCCCAATACATTTGTTTTCTTGAAAACAAAATGGGTTTTATTAAAAGACAAAATACAAAGAAGACAAAGGGTATCCTCGGTAGAGAAGAGTCAGAGAGGTTGAAGAAGATGAATACCCAGCTTCTGCATGCCTGCTCTCTTTCATGTTATTCTTCAGCCCATAGAGCGTATGAGGTACATTTCAGTCCTGGGATAAGAAAGGTTAGAAAACAAGCCTAGGGCTGTACAGCCGACTAAGAACAGATAAGATCGGATCTCTCTCTGTGTCTCTATCACACACCCTCAACTACTGCCTCTTCTTCCCTAATTAAGGTTGGGAAACCGGATGGAGCAGCCTGCAGTAACCTGTCTCCCCTCTCCTTGGCTTTCAGACTGCTGAAACAGAGAACCCCAAGACATTGACATTTCCCCAGGAATTTCATGCTAGGAAAGGGAGAAGGGAGAAGGAAGGGAGAAGGGAGAAGGGAGAAGAAGGGAGAAGAAGGGAGAAGGGAGAAGGGAGAAGGGAGAAGGGAGAAGGGAGAAGGGAGAAGGGAGAAGGGAAAAAGGGGGAAAAGGGAAAAAAGGGGAAAAGGGAAAAGGGGGAAAAGAAAAGGGGGAAAAGAAAGGAGGAAAGGGGGAAAGGGGGGGAAGTGGGAAAGGGAGAAAAGGGGGGGGAAAGGAGGGGAAAAGGGGGAAAAAAGGGAGAAAAGGGGGGAAAGAAGGGGGGAAAGGGGGAGAAAAGAGGAAAAAGGGGGAGAGGGGGAAAGGGGGGGAAGGGGGAAAAGGGAGGAAAGGGGGGAAAGAAGGGAAAGGGGGAGAAAAACGGGGAGAAAAGGGGGAGAGAAAAGAGGGGGAGAGAAGGGGGAGGAAGAGGGGAAGAAAAGGGGGAGGGAGAAAGGGGGAGGGAGAAAGGGGAGGAGAAAGAAAGGGAGAGAAGGGGAAAGGGGTGAAAGGGGGGAAAGGGGGGAAAAGGGGAAAGGGGGAAGGGGGAAAAGGGGGGAAAGAAGGGAAAGGGGGAGAAAAGGGGGAGAAAAGGGGGAGAGAAAAGGGGGAGAGAAAAGAGGGGGAGAGAAGAGGGGGAGAAAAGGGGGGAGAAAAGGGGAGGGAGAAAAGGGGAGGGAGAAAGGGGAGGGAGAAAGAGGGCGGGAGAAAGAGGGAGGGAGAAAGAGGGAAGGAGAAAGGGGGAGGAGAAAGAAAGGGGAAGAAAGGGGAGGAAGATAGGAGGAGGGAGAAAGGAGGAAGGAAAGGGGGAGAAAAGGGGAAAAGGGGGAAAAGAGGAAAAAGGGAAGAAGGGAAAAGGGAAAAAAGGGAAAAAGGGGGAAAGGGAAAAAGAAGGGAAAAAGAAAAGAAAAAGAAGGGAAAAGGGGAAAAGGGGGAAAGGGAAAAGGAAAAGGCGAATCTTGGGCCCATCCAAGAGAAAACTTGCCTTCTGGAAAGCCAGTTCAGACATTTGTGGCAGTCTGTCAGCCCACTTTATGACAGAGCCTGGAGCTGAGACTGGGATGGGTTAAAGGTGAACAGGATCATACTTTGACCAAGATTGTTTAGTTCTATGCTTCTTGCCCCCTGTTTAAATCTAAAGAAGGCTTGGGTGGGGAAATTCTCTAGACCTCTTTCTGCCCCTCTTCCCAATGTGGCTATATTGATTCCATCCCTTCCCTGTTTTTTGTTAATATTTGTGTCTTTAATTGGCAGGTTGTTAGGGCTGCCAGGGCCCAGACCCAGTCCCTAACTCCAGTAATGTTTCCTTCTTAAAAAACTAATTGTGTGTGTGTGTGTGTGTGTGTGTGTGTGTGTGTGTTTGAAAGAGAGAGGGAGACAGAGATGGTGGGTACACAAATTTTGTGAAGTTGGTTCTCTCCTCCTATCTTTACAAGACTTCTGAGATCAAATTCATGTCATCGAGTTTTGCAGTAAGTACCTTTACCTGTCTATCTCATAGTCCCGTCCAGTAATGTCATCCCATCCCAGAGGGTTCTGCCTGGTCACACTGGCCACAGCCTCTCATCCTGTGGTGATGTGAAATGGCTGTGAAAAGTTTTCACATTCACTGTCATTTCTTGACTCCTAGGGGAGTGAGCACTAACTACCCTCCAGAGGGCCAGCGCTCCACTGGTTAGTTGTTGAGTAGCTGTTTCTCAGGGTACCACATCTTGGCCTGTAACTGGGTCTGCAGACCAGGGACACAGTTGATACTTGACTGATGGCTCCTGCTGGAGGCAAATCTGTAGACATTTTACAACCTGGTGGAATTCACAGCTGCCTCTAGATAAATAATTTGACAGTTTCCTCATTCTAAGGGAAGAACACCTAGGGCCCCTCAGAGACCTTCAACAAAATATTTTCCAAGTTCCCCTTGCTTGGCATGCGATGTTGATTATCGTGTGTTTATGGCAGTTGCTATGGCTTAGACTAAGAGGCAGCTGAATCATTTAAGAGTTGCTTTTCAAACAAGGACATCCTTGAAGCTGGGAACTGTGCCTAAATTTTTCCTTTTTTCTCGTGCGTGCGTGTGTGTGTGTGTGTGTGTGTGTGTGTGTGTGTGTAGATCTAGGTGCACTTTGGATTCTGGGACAGAGATTTTTTTTCTGTGGTGTAGCCACTCCTAAGCCACCCATTCTCCTATAAATAATCCCAATTAAATGGACTGGTTCACTAAACTCTGCTTGGGTAGAATTGTTGCTTTGCCATGTCCGTCCTACCTATGTGTATAGGTATGTATTTGTCTCTCTGGGAACAGTTCACAGGACACTCAGGCAGAGCAGGCTTCTGAAGAGAGAGGCCAGTTGCTCTGGCTCCTCTCAGTGGAGAGAAATGTGCTTAGACACTAGATGGGAATGCTGAGGAAGACATCATCTCTCTCATTGTTGCTTCACAGCTCTGCCTCCTGATGTTTTTCTTTGCAAACAAAATAGACCTTGGATTCCGTGTCTCTTTTTGGTATATCGTTTCTTTCATAGAAGGAAAACATTCCACCTTAAGGGGCTTGACAAGTGAAACTACAAATTAGGGGTTGGCTTTTGCCACTGTGAAAGGGCTCTCTGATGGAGAAAAAGGATTTGTCATGACATTTAAGGCATTTGAAACACGATCCTGACTACAAAGGCTCAGTGTGCATACCAGGTTTTGGGTACACACATCTTTGTTTTCTATAGGGCATTTGCATTTTGGAACCGGAGGAATGAGCCACTAAAAACGTCAGAAATGGACTTTCTTTATATACACTTGGGAATGCACACACTTCGGTGCTATAGAAACCTGCACTTTGTGTTTACCCAGAGCCTAGTGGGCTCATGAAAGACACAGGTCTAGTTTTTGGGGTGGACTTGAAAGTGTGGCCCTCAAAGGGTTCTGGGTTTACCCAGCACCTGGCCCCCATGAAACATTGGGTTCCCTCTTTCCTGAAGGCCCAACTTGGGCAGCATTCACTGTGAATACTGGGTATAGGTCTGGAAATGGCCTTCTGTAGTTCCAGGCTTCTGAGAGCTGCACAGGGCTGCAGAGGTCTAGTTTCTGAGGTAGAGTGGGACCAGCACCTATAAATACTTCTCTTCATGTTGCCTCTTGCAAGGCCCCAGGTTCTCCATCGCACTGTGTGTGTGTGTATGTACACTGTATGAGGCAGAAGCTGAGTAGGTGAATAGTTCTCAATAGTCGTCCTGCTGAGAATCTTCCATGCTTTTACAGAGTGTTTGGGAAAGCACCTCTGTTCTATACCCAGTTGGTGGAAGACGAGGGCTACGAGAGGTGACACGGGCTTCTGAAGGTCCCAGACACAGGGGCCACACATATGACTGACAAGCCTCACTCCCTAGTAAGACAGGGGAGCTTATTGAGGTCTGGATTCTGTCTTCCTTTCGTCCAGCCTTCTCCCTTCAGGGCTACGTGAGTCCATATTGACTGTCCTGTGGCTCCCCATGGAGGCCACTCTGTGTTAAGCCTCTCAAATTCTGGGAAAGCCTTTTTCTTTGCTGTCTACTTGATGAACTCCAACATACCCTTTGATTTTCACCTCTTTTTTTCCTTTATAGAGTCATCTCTGATCTTCCAAACTGAATTAATCACCAAGCCCCCTTTGGGAACCGGCTGCAACGTATACCACGCCACCGCTGTTGTTCCGATCAAAATTGCTTTTTTATGAGTTGTCTTTCCCATTACACCATGATCGCCAAAGGGCAGGAACCTGGTCAAATTCATTTCTGTTATCTTCAACCTGTGGCTCGAGGCCACAATGTCGATATTAAATAGACACTCAGGTTCAGACCTAAAGTGTCTTGCTGAAGACCTTCCTGCATTTAGAAGGACTTGGCTCAGGAAATGATCTACCTAGCTCTCAGTTGACACCCCAGTGCTGCCTGGCTCTCTGAACAGCTCATATCCGTCTGTCCTCCTCTCCAGCCATGGCCCCCCCATTCTGTTCTCAGAATGTTTGAATTCTGTTCTTTCCCTGCTTGCTGGCAGATATGTAAACCGATTGGCTAACTCAGACCAAAGTATCAGTGGCCCATGGTAAGCCAGAAGGGGTGGTGCATGTTTGTAATTGTAGCACGTAGGAGGCTGAGGCAGAAGGATTGCTATGAGCTATAGAGTGAGACCATATGTCAGTATATGTATTAGGAATGCTGGGAGTAGAAATAAGAAATCAAGGCAGTAGTGTTTCTGAAATACAATTATTCTTTGTGTAGTTTGTGTTCAATTACTACCAGTAACCAGGATTTTCTAAAATAAACTTGGAATTATCGCTTGACCACTGTCAAAAGGAATGGTATTGATATGACTAAGAGAAAAACGCTCATATTGCTGTTAGTTAAATGTTTCTTTCAGTATGCCATGACAGTTTCTTTGAAAGCTTTCTAAGACTTGTGAAGAAGATTATAAGAACTATAAAAAAGTATAATCAGTTCATGTGTGGAGCTGCCTGCCCTGACTTGACACTTTCTATACTGGCTCTGAATTTTTGTAATGACTTTTTTTCAGGTCACACCCTCCTCTGTGGGTCCGAAACAATCTGTACCCATCAGGAAAGTCCCATCTATCTAGAGACTGTGGGAAGGGAAAGCTCAAGACTTAGCCACGGCAGTGGAGTGGTGAGCAGAGTCTTTTAAAACTATGCATGTGTGTACATGCACACACACGCACGCACACACACATGCACGCAGGCACGCATGCACACATACACACACACATACACACACACACATACACACACATGCATATGCATGCACACACAAGCTCTTTCTTCTCGGGTATTGTTTTAACTACATGGGTTCTCTGAGATCACAGTTAACGGGAGAGGGAGCAAACAGCATGAAACTCAAAGGACACTCACAGGGACCCCGAATCTTCATGACATCACAGTTGTTGAGTTCTTCCACGGAGCCCCTCTACAGATGGAATTCTCATAATGTCAACCAGTAAAGCCTCCTCCTTGTTTATGCCAAGGCTCTAAACAATTACAAACCAAGATTTCCTATAAACCGGAAAACTCCGCTAAAATGCAAATGTTCATAGAAAGAAGAAAACTAGCAACATGGACCTTAGAAAAAGTGAAACG
Organism: Arvicanthis niloticus; assembly: GCF_011762505.2. Classification (NCBI taxonomy): domain Eukaryota; kingdom Metazoa; phylum Chordata; class Mammalia; order Rodentia; family Muridae; genus Arvicanthis; species Arvicanthis niloticus. Next base: position 16,368,718 of record NC_047667.1, on the reverse strand, counting down.
GCTGAATAGATCTGTAGCAAAAATAAGACGTCTTTCATTTCTATTGTTGCGGCTGAAAAGATACCACAGGGAAGAAGGGCCTATTCGGCTTACATCCAGGTTACAGTCCACCATGGAGTAGAAGTCAAGGCAGGAACTCAGCATCTGGTTATGTCAGAGCCACACAAGAGCAGAAGGAACGGAACACACCCCTGCTGCCTGCCTTCCGCCCAGAGCTTTCATGTGGCTTTTGCCTGTCATCCAGCTTTGGGCCCTCTGCCTAGGGACTGTGGGCTAGGTGCTTCTTATCTTAATTAACAGGCATGACAGTCTCCCCCAGAGATCCCCCCCGGCCCCCCCCGGCCAACTTGATCTAGACAAGTCTTCAACTGGAGCTCTTTTCTCAGGTTGAGGTGAGTTGACATTTAAAGTCAACCATCAGGGTTTGTAATAATAATATAAGAAAGGGCCAGGTGATGCCACCATCTGATAAACTCATTGGTGGCCCTGGTGCGCTTTGGGGGATTATACTTTGTCCTTGGGACCTTAGGAGGAAGGGCTTGTTTACACCTGTCCAGAGAAGGAATTCTTGCAAAAGTAACCGAGAAAACTCTTATTTTGGAAGGACTCGGAACCAGGAGTCAGTCAGCCAGGGAATCTGACTTCACTCCTCTTATTTGCTGAGCCACTTGGTGCGCTCATCCCTCTTTGTTGGAAGACAAAGAGTCGCAGCAGCCTGGCTCCTTACAGGATTAGTGGGAGGATCCGACGGGATGAAATTATTATCCTATTTGTAAAATGCTATAAGTGTATTATTTTCCTGCCTTCACTTGGAGCTTCCCGAAAGCTGTTAGGGAGTGGGAAACAAAAGGATGTCACAGCTCCTGTCACCTTTCACTCCTTCTTAATGAATATCCCCCAGCTAATCTGCAGTCACTGAGGACTCTCATTAATATGGAAACTTATATAATTCATAAACAGCTACAGCAGCACAGAAAGGGTTTAATCAGTTGCCTTCACACTTAATTATTTTAAAACCTCAATAATGGTCAAATGAGCTGCATGGCACTTTAATTAATTTGCATTAAGCCCAGAGGTCTTGAATGAGCGGCTGAGTTTATGAACACACAGTCTAAGGGCTTGGCAAGGGCATGTCAAGCCTGAATGAACATCTGGGTTAGTTCCCATCGGTACCTCCCAAATCAGTCTCTCTGTGTGTGAGTTATATTTACATAATTCCTTTCTTTGTTTATTTTATTAAAATTGGCCTTGAAGCCTCTGAAAGTGAGCTCATTACTGTGATTTGCTGGGGAGAGCTCTGGTATTAGCTACGGATCTCCATTGTTTATTTCTCTCTCCTCCAATTTCGATGGTTAATAAAGAGATGAAAGGATACTACTTTAGCTTTCAACTTTAAGTTTAAGTTATGTGTGTGTGTTTTCTATGCCTGATGGGGCATGCACTCCTATATATGCCTGTGGAGAGAAGAATTGGTGTTTTGAACCCCCTATAACAGTGGGCTGGTAATCACTGCACCCTATGAAAAATCCCCAGTGGATATCAAAGACCTCTTGCACCCATTCAACCTTAACCACATGCAACTTTAAACTGGCTGTGTATGCTCCTAGGTTGATCGTGATATAAGGCTTTCCCAAAGGCCTGGATCTACGGAGAAGGAAAACAATTTCTTCTCTACAATCAAGAACATGCTTGGCAGAGCCAGTCATGGCCAGGGCTCTGGGGGAGCGGCAGGTCATGAACACTCACCTCTTACCATGCTAAGAAGCTGTGGTTATTAGTCCTAAGGCCACCCTGTACAGGTCTCTGACACCCTTGGTATATTCTATATTTCCCTTTGCAACATTGTTTGATTAACCAACTTATTCCCATTATATGATATAGCTGTCCTTTGACACTGTTCATTTCTCCCCTGGAGAAATACATACATACATAGATATATGTATATATCTATGTATATATATATATATATATATATATATATATATATGTGTGTGTGTGTGTGTGTGTAGAAATATATATGTATAATATATATATATATTTCTTAATATATATATATTTCTTAATAAGCTTGCTTCTTAATAAGCTTGCTTGGCAAAAAACAGTTTGCTCAAGATATCTGGAGCCCACCTACTCCATCTTCTTTTTTCTCTGATTTCTGCAGCCCTTCTTCCTCAGGACCCTGTCACCAAAAAAGGACCTGCTGGTCTGCCTTACTCAGTGACATTGCCACTTGTCCCAGGCCCCAGATGCTACTCTCTCAAGCATGGCTGAGAGGAGAATGTATTACCCACAGTACCACCTCTCTAGATTTGGGGTAAAAACCATTTTGAGACATTTTTTAAATTCAAATTATTGGTGGACAAAAAAGAAGAAGAAAGAAGTGGGTAAGAGAGCCAAACACGTGACTCATTTCACTGCTGTATTTTCTTTTTAAGGAGTATTTTTAAAAATCATGTATGTGTATGTGTGTGTGTGTGTGTGTGTGTGTGTGCATGTGTGTGTGTGTGTGGTATGTGCACAGAAGAATTCAGGTGCCTATGAATCCAGAAGATGGCATCAGTAATCCCCTGGAGCAGGAGTTACAGGAGTTACAGGCAGTTATGTGCCACCTCATGAGGGTGCTTGGGACATGGGTCCTCTGCAAGGGCAGTGTGTGCACTTATTCACGGAACCATCCCTCCAACCTGTTCCTGTTGTAGTTCCCTTCATCCCCAGAATGCTGTTGGTTCTAGGGAAAGAAAGCAGTCTTTTGTCAAAGTTGATTGTCATAGCTCCCACCGTCCCTTCAATTCTATCAATGGCATTGATTTTTTAATCAAGAGACCAAGTAGAGAAAGGCAGCTAAGTCATTCTAAATAAACAGTTGGGGCACTCCCAGAATTTGGAGTAATTAAATCTGCTGTAACATGCAGTGTGAATTGTGCCGTGGTTTGTTAGAACACCTGTTAGATTTAGGTTAGATTTAGGGGCCAAGTGTTGACAAGAAGTTGATTATCTGGCCTGTGTAAACTTTGGGGGTTAATTAACAGAATGGATATTGTTGGGAAGTCTCCTGTATTAACCATAGGACCTGGCAGGCATGCCTTGCAACAGAAATGCCAAGCTAGGGAGGGTACGGAACTGGCAGTATCTGTTAAACATGTTTAACTCAGCAAGTTAGACTCCAGCTGGTGCCAGGAGTTCTAGTTTAGATTTGACCCTTAAGTGAGCAAACTGGTTTCTTCAGATCTACAGACAGCTCTTGGTTACGAGGTAAAAGTAGAATTATCAATTTGTCATATTGCATACAAAGAAATCAGGTCTTTTGGGTTATCTTGTGACAGGAGAGAAACAGACAGGGAGAATGGGGTTAGCTCCTGCCCATTGTATAGCAGTCAAATACAGAAACTTGCAAGTCACATAGATCTGTGTTCAAGTCCTGACTGGACCACACCATGTAGCACTGATACAATGAGCTTTTCTGGGTTAGTAGCCTCATATACAAAAGGGGGCATTGGGGAAGGAATTGTATCCTTTCCATTCATATCACGCACACACACACACATACACGCACACACACAGTGTAGGGTGGGGGTCATGTAGCCCAGGCTAGCTTTGAACTCTCTATGTAGCTGAAAACCTTGACCTCCTGCGTCCTTTTGGCCAGTGCAGATATATACAAGCACGCCTGGGTAGCATAGTGCTGGGTATCAAACACAGGTCTTTGCACGTCCTAGGCAAGCACTTTACCAGCTGAGCCAAATCCTCAGCCTTGAATCCTAACACCAAGTATCTGAGAATGAGACTATTTGGAGCTGAAGTCCTTATGGGGGATAACGAAGTCAAATTAAGTCCTTGTTATAACCTCTAATCTTGTGTATTTGGTTTTCCTATGTGGTGGTTTGAATGTGAAACCTCCCCCCGTAGGTCCACATGTTCAAATGCTTGTTCCCAGTTGGTAGCACTGTGTGGGAAGGTGATAGAATCTTCAGGTAGTAGTGCTTTGCTGGGGGGAAGCAGATCACTGAATGTGGGGCCCAGGCCTTTCCAACCTGGTCATTTTCCCCTCTGTCTTCTACTTCCTGAGTACAGATGCAGTGTGAGCAGCTGCCTCACGCTCCTGCCGCCATGCCTTCTCCACCAAGGTACACTGTGCCCTCAAACTGCCAGGCCAAATAAACCCTTCCTGCTTCAACCTGACTTTGTCAAGTAGAGCAACAAGACAAGTAATGATACCTCTGTAAGAAGAGCGAGAGCACAGGTTCCACGGAGGAGACTGCCATCTGCAGGCTGGAGGAAGAGTCAGAGTGGAAACTGCTAGAAAGTTAACTTCTGGATTCCCAGCATTCAAACCATTGAGAAAATACTTTTGTGTTGTTTAGTCAGCTTGTCTTTGGCATTTTGTTATAGCAGTCCTTGCCAGCTAATGCAATGGATAGCCAAGTTTGATACATCTCCTAGCCTGTGTGGATTTAATGAGCCCCCGGGTCAAAACAAGACTACAGAATCTGACATTCAGTGATGCAAATTCTCATGTTCAATTATTATTATTATTATTATTATTATTATTATTATTATTATTATTGTGTGTGTGTGCCAACAAACTTGAGAGTGTGAGCTGAGCATAGGCATGCATTAATTTATTGTTCTCTGCTCTTGATTATGAGTGTGATGTGACTTGCTGCTTCAAGTTCCTGCTGCCTTGATGTCCCCAAAGGGATGGGCTGTAACTGGGTCTTTTGAACTAAAATAAGCCCCTTTTCCATTAAACTGCTCTTTTCAAGGTATTTTATCACAGCAACAGATGTGAAACTAGAACACCTCACTACAGAGACAAATGCCCGCTGAGAGTCACTGTGTTTTCATTGTCTTTCCCAGATCAATGGTATTTGATCCAGCTACACTTCATGTCCTGTACTACAAGAGCAGATGTAAATACCATTTGAAATACCGTGCATATGGGGCATTCTTTTTATAAGCTACAAATGGTTTCCTTAAGACTTTGATTTATTGCTAATCTCCTTTCCCATTCAGTAATCACTGCACTCGACTGCAGTTTAATATGCGTGTGGGAACCATGGGAATTATTACTGGGAAGCCTGGGTTGGATTAAGCAGTTAATGCTGATTGGAGAGCAAAGAGAAAAACCAGATTGGAATGCTATGACAGAAGGGCAGATGTAGGGAAGACTGTGGAGTACTGGACTGAGGTATTGAAGAGTAAACAAGGAAAAGACTGGGGAGCAGTGGTTCTCAGCCTGGGCATTGAACAACCCTTTCACAGGGGTCTCCTAGGACCATCAAAATATCAGATATTAACATTATGATTCATAATGGTAGCAAGATTACAGGTATGAAGTAGCAATGAAAGTAATTTTATGGTTGAGGGGTCACCACAGCACGAGGAACTGCAGTAAAGATTTGCAGCATTAGAGAGGTTGAGAACCACTACTATAGAGGGTTATCTGGGGTTTGGAGAATGGATCTCCACTAAGTGTTATGTTGTGTTGTTGAATGAACAAGCCACGTAAGCAATGAAGGAATGAATAATTAGTGAGTGTATGTGAGTTGTGTACATTCATGTACAGGTATGTATATACATGTGCTGGCTACAAGAGGACATTGGACGTCCTGTTTTATCATGCCTACCTTGTTCCCTTGAGGCAGGGTCCCTTATTGAACCTGGGATAGGCTGATAGCCAGTGTGATGATTTGAATAAGTTTGGCCCCCATAGACTCCCATGTTTGAATTCTTGGCCCACAGGGAGAGGCACTATCAGGAGGTGTGGCCTTGTTGGAGCAGGTGTGGTCTTGTTGGAGGAAGTGTGTCATTGTGAGGGTGGGCTTTGAGGTTTCCTATGCTCAAGCTCTGCCCACTGTAGAATCAGAGCCTTCCTCTGGCTGCCTGCAGAAGACAATCCCCCTCTGCTGCCAGTGGATCAAAAGGTAGAGAGCTCTCAGCACCCTCTCTAGCACCATGTTGGCCTGCACGCTGCCATGCTTTCTGCCATGATGATAGTGGACTGAACCTCTGAAACTGTAAGCCAGCCCCAATGAAATGTTCTCTTTTGTAAGAGTTGCTTCGGTTTTGGTGTCTCTTTCCAGCAAAAAAACTGGAACTAAGACAGCCAACAAGCCCCAGCTATCCTCCTGTCTCCATCCCCAGTGCTGGGATCACAGGCACACATGTGACCAAGTCTGGCTTTTCATTCAGAGATTCAAACTCAGGTTCCTCATGCATGTACAGCAAGTGCTCTTACCAGCTGAGCCATCTCCCAGCCCTGTGAATGAATTAATTTGTGATTTGAAATTATTCAGGTAAATGATCCCAAGGTCAGAATCTGGCACATGCTCTTCAGAGAGGAGCCTGCTGCAGAATTGCCTGGCTCTTTTTGGACCTTGGCTGTGGACAGCACCTGAGGGGAAATTGGTTATCACTGCTGTCACCTGAGAAGGAAGGTTTCCTTGGGGATAATTGACATAGAACACATCCACCAGGCTGGTTGCCTGAAGTCTGCAGGAACAGTAAGTTGACCAAGGAGTCCCCTAGTAATTTGATCTATTCTTAGTTGAGAAATCAGCACTTTCTTCTTTCTTTCTTCCCAGATCTTTGGCAGACTGACTGTGAATGAAACTCATTCGGAAAACAGAAGCGATGGACAGGCCGGGTTGTCAGCTCTCCGACCCAGAGCGTGGAGTTGGATTTGATTCCGCAGAAAACAATTTTAAGGGAAACAAGTTCACCTCTCTGAATGTCCAGCACCACAGGAGGCTAAATAACTTCAGTGGCTTGCCTGGGCTGTGAAGACAGCTGAGTGTCCAGGTCCTGATGGCACCCGGTGGCAGAAGGGAGGAGCGGATGGACACACAATGTCGTTAGTGACTAGAGGGAGAGAGGCCTGTTTAACTGGGCCATCTGCTTCCGAGCCAGCTATAGGAGACCACTGTATGGATGCAGTTACAAGACCTTTGTAGGTGATGTGTGCGTGTTCGTGTGTGTGTGTGTGTGTGTGTGTGTGTGTGTGTGTGCACGCGCGCGCGCATAGAGACCAGAGGTCAACCTCAGGTGTTTTCTCACTGATTTTCTACTTTATTTTCTGACACGGTCTCTTACCCTGGAGATGAAAGATTTGGTGATTTGACCGGCTTTGGTTACCATTCTGCCTTTATCTCTCTAGTCTGCAGTTATAGGCATGTGTCTCCACAACTGTTTTTGCTGTTGTTTATTTTTTTTTTACCTGACTGCTGAAGATTGACTCAGATCCTCAATGCTTGTATGGTAAGCACTTCATCAACTCAATCAATCACCCCAGCTTTAATTAATCATCATTAATGAAAAGACATCATATTTTTATTTTTGGCTATGAGTGAGGGTGTGCATGTGTAATATATAAACTTGCGTGTGTGTACCTGAAGGGGCCAGGAGCTGTTGGAACTCCTGGAGCTGGAGTGCAAGATGATTGTGAGCTGCACAATGTGGGAGCTGGGAACTGAACACTGGTCCCCTGATGAGCAGCGAGTGCTCATAAAGGCTAAGCACTATCTGCCACCATTTTAAAAAGGCAAGCAAAGCATGGAGATTTCCCAGAAAACCAGGGACCTGCTCTACCCTCTTCTCTTTACCTAGCTTCTGAATGATTTGAGAGCTTAGACAAAGAAGAGTAAGTGAGAACAGTGTGGGAGAGTTTTCTGGGAGACAAGTCCCTTCTCAGGGTAACACCAGGATTCAGACTTCTTCTTCCTGGGGAAGGGGGTTCAATTCCTTAGGGTCCATTGTTTCAAAAATCTTAGATCCAAGGGGAAGAGCACAAGCATCTCTTAAGAATAGCCACATTCATGCAAGAATAGTCACACAGGTGGCTCAGGATTGGGTAGGTTCATCCATGGTCATACCCACCCCAGCCTTAACCTGTGACACATGAGCAGGTAGGCCTTCCCTTCCCATGTAAGAAAGACTCTGTCTCAGGGTGGGTACCAAGAACAACCACTTCCCTAAGAAAAACTCATTACCTTGATGAGAAAAGATGAGCTGGAATAAGCAGATTGACCCCTCCTGACTTACCAGACTGCCCCTTGACAAGAAGATAGCGGGCGGGAAAGGGAGTGTGGAGTAAGCTTTATGGGGAGAGAAAATCTTCCTTCAATAACTGGCTGAACCAGGTGGTGCTCTGACTCATTTGGGAACTTACTGGGAAGCTGCCTCTTCTCCTGTCTTCTCTAACTCCAGTTCTCTCCTCTCCTCTCCTCTCCTCTCCTCTCCTCTCCTCTCCTCTCCTCTCCTCTCCTCTCCTCTCCTCTCCTCTCCTCTCCTCTCCTCTCCTCTCCTCTCCTCTTCTCTCTCTCTCTCTCTTTCTCTCTCTCTGCCCTCCCCTCCCTTTTCCCTCCTTTTCTTTCTTTTCTTTACCTTCCTTCTTTCCTCCTCTCCTGTCTTCCCTCCCTCCCTCCCTCCCTCCCTCCCTCCCTCCCTCCCTTCCTTCCCGTGGATCTAATTTTATAGTGTTTCGGAGTCTCAAATCTGTTGAGTTTATTGCATATCTACAGCCCCGTTCTTGCTACAGGATGTCTTATGATCCCTTTCCTCATGGTTGTAGGTGATCCATGTCTTCTCTCAATGGTCTGTCTAAAAATCCCAAGTCACCTTATCAATCCTTTCTTGTTTCCATCTTTTTGTGTTACCCTATTTCTTTGTGAAGTTGTCTCTCTGTAGAGATTTTTGAAAAATGTATTCTATTCTGCTCCAACTTGTTAGAACCGAGTTTTCTAAGGAAGTGACCACACAATCCAACATGTTTGACAAAGTAGGAAGTTTTCCTTCTGCAGTAGGGTGTGTGGCAGTGCCAAGATAAGCAGGCGTGCATACCAAGAGTACTGGTGGTCTTTTACTCCAAAGACAAAGAACTCCTGTCCCTCCCTGGGAGTGGTCAGAACTCAGCCTCACATTGTTCCAAGCTGATTTAAAGAGTTGGTGTTGATAAGTGGGATGCAACCTTGAACATACACTTTGTTTCAGAAAAGTGCTAAGTCAGGAGGGATTTTTGCTTAATGGCATCTTTCCAGTTTTCTATATAAAAATGATGCCTCTCTTGTCTTATTTATACCTTTAATAAAAAAATACAATATGTTTCCTTTTCACTTTCCACATAACCTCAAATGCTTTCAGGATTTCTTTATTATTAATTATTATTAATAATTATTTCTTTAGGATGTGGAGGAGACATGCGTATATTAATGAATTTTCTGTTGCTATGACAAAGCATCATGACTGAAAGTGACTGAAGAAAGAGTTCATTTTGGCTCATGGTTCTAGAGGGATCAGATTCTATCATGATGGGGAGGCATGGTATCATGTGGCAGATATGGCTGCAGGAGCAGGAATCTAAGAGAACCTATGTTCAACCACAAGCACATAACAGAGAACTGGGTGAGGTGATGAACTCTTAAAGCCTCCTTCCCATTGACCTACATCCTTTAGCAATGCTGTACCAACTCTCTACACAGTGCCACTACACGGGAACCAAGTCTTCAAATATCCAAACCTGTGAGGTACATTTCTTATGCAAACCATCACAGGACCTAAATATCTTTTAAGTTCATCTAGAAGGTTACAAGAGCAACTGCAATGGTTTGTGCAGACTGGTGGGGTGATCACGAGCGGCCCATGTTTGTCGTATTAAGCCTCTCTGCTGTTTCTCTGGAGTCCAGTGTTGGCAGCTGTTAATGTGAGAGAATAAGCACAAGGGAGCATCACCAATAAACCTGTGAGCATCTAAGTGTCTGAGAGTCTGATGTGCCAAATGAGGGCTCCAGATGGTCCATGAAGAGGAAGAGAGTGGATAGAGCTGAAGTCCCCAGAAAAGAGAAAAGCCACACACATGTTACCAATTCTACAAGACCCAATTACTAAAGTCAAATTATTTTGGAGTACTTTTAGTCTCTGAAAAAGCCATTCAGTGTATACCTCTGTGTTTGACCTAACATTTTTGTCTGTTAGAACTTTGAAAATGTGCAAACCATTAGTTTCAACCAATCCAAAAGGACACAACCAGATAGCCTTTGAGGCCCATAACAGAGATCTCCATTACTTTGCTATGACTTGCCTACCCAATGTTCCCACCAATACATTTGAAAAGTGTCTTGCTTTATGATTTTCTTCTGTTGTGTTCCTATAAAAACTTAATAAAACTGTTACATGGAACTTGAGGAACGCTGAGTCTGTAGTCCCAGGCCTGGTCATTTATCTATGGCTCCAGAACAAATGATCTCTTTCCCCCTTTTGATGGGAAAAAGATACATTAACACCCTGTTCCCATAAGACTTATCCACAACTCTCTCCAGATCAGTCTCCTCCATTCAGAGGGCCTCTGTTTCCAGTGGTCCAGTCTGTGGATAGAGCCTTTGTCACACTGTCTTCTAAGGTGTATTGTGGTATCACATGCACGTGAGAGGACTCATGTGAGTTATTAACCAAAAAAAAAAAAAAAAAAAAAAAAAAAAAAAAAACAAAAAACCATGAGGCTTTCCTATAAGAAATTTAAATTTAGACTCAGAACGTTTTGCTTTGAAAAATTAGGAAGAGAGACTATTTATTACAACTTTATTTACACCAAATTGACTTATCCTGTTTATCTACTGCAAGAGCCAACCATCTGGACTGGTTTAGATAGGATCTAAATATTTTTCCACAGTTGAATGAGCTCCAAGAACCTGCTCCATAGCCAGAACTGAGTGCCCATTCCATAGGGGAGCAAACTTGTCTGTGTATTCTGGCCCTGTCTGGCTAGACATGGTCAAGGTAACATCCCTCGGTCAGTTACCCTCAAGCTTCCTCTATGGCTCAGAGCTCACGGTCAGTGTCAGGATCTGGAACTGGGTCACCATGGGGATCTAGCAGATGCTCACCGCTCAGACACTCGTTGTTCATGCTGTGAGAGCAAAGACTCATCATAGTACTGTTGGAGAGGTAATGCCACACCAGGCACCATTCTTAGGTAAGTCCTGTGTCAATTCACTTAGAGTTTATGTTTTTTTTGAGGTAGTTACTACCACTGTTCCCATGCAGAGATAAGGAAGTTCAGATGTGGGGAGAAGGAAGTTCAGATGTGGAAAAGCCTTAGAGCAAATGACAATGGGGAGATTCATTTGTTTTATTTGGGGAATGTATGTGCCCATGGGCAGAGGGCAGAGGATGGTACCAAGTGCCCTGCTCTATCACTCTCTGCCCCATTTTCTTGAGTCAGCATCTTTCAGTGAACTACAGATGCTAGCTTGGATGTAGGTTGTGAGCCAGCTAACCATAGCCATCTTCCTATCTCTATTTGACAGAACAATGGGGTTAAGGTATGTACAGCTACACCTGAATTTTTATGTAGGTGCTGGAGTCCAAACTCAGGTCCTTACACTTACTCAGCAAGTTGTTTGCTGAGCCATCTCCCCAGCCCAAGGGTACCACTGAGTGAGCAAGGTCTAGGCAGTGTTCATGGATAGGCAAGGTTCTATAGGCAATAGATGCTGTCTAGAAATCAAACTGACTTAGCCATGTCTACATTAACTATGTTAATAGTTAATTGTCATCCCTGATGGGGACTTACATGCAGACAGAGCACCTCTACAATCTACTTCCTTGTAATCCTGGGTGCTGATGTAGAGCAGGTCTCCAGGAAACTGTTCCATCCTGAGTGTAGGGAGGGGCTGCTTTCATCTTCTCTCAGCCTGGGCCACATCCTTTCTGTGCACACTTGTCTGGAGAAGGTTGATCCTGACCAACTGTGGAATACTGTCTTCTAGGCATGGTATGCTTCTTTGAACTCAGCATCTGTGACTAGCCACAGGAGGACTGGACAAGACTGACTTTATTAATGGTCCATCTCTGGAGGGAGAAGAGGACTTCACGCCTCCTTGAGACTTTTCTTTGGTGGGATAGCTGCCCATAAGCTGCTCATGCTCCAACCCCTCATCCATGATCCTCTAAGTAACCCCAGTCAAACTCAGTGATAGACTCAGGTGGACTCACTTCCTTATGAGTAGACATTTGTTTATCTTCACAGGAAAGGTTCAAATGGTACCAGTGCCCCCACATCTGCCCTTGCTTGCTTGAACCTAAGGACTGCTCAAAGATGTGGGTATGGTGGTAGCTATGAACAGCCAGAAGGAACATATGTAAACTGCTTTGGAGTGTACACTATCTTAGTGAATTGTGCTATGCTGTTTGATTCCACTGAGAAACTGACTCTAGAAATGGGGGATCCCTTCAGATCTAAGCATGTTTATTTTAAAATATCCTCCAAGACCTGATATCTAGGAAAGGCCTGACCCTCCTAACTCCAATAGGGATGGAAGAGAACAGCAAAACATTCCAGGAGTAAAAACCTCGTATCCTTGAGAACAGCTGGAAGGGAAACCATTTCCAACAGAGGTTACTGCTGGGTATCCCCTGGTAGAAAAACGCCTGTAGAGGAGAGAGGAGCTAGAGACTCAGTCTCAGGATGCTCAACCATGGAAAGAAAGCTCGTCTGGGAACTCCAGCTAATTGCTTCAACTTCCCTGGTTGGTTACGCTGGATATTGTGAGCATCATATTTGATGATGTCATCTCTGCCTGTTGCCAAATGTTCTTTTATTAGAAAGCCTCACCTTGGATATGCTTGGCTACCTTAAAGGGGGACTTCTACCATCAGAAGTCTGCTGGGTGTCTTGAGAGCCTGATTTGATGTTTTTCTCTATCTATCTATCTATCTATCTATCTATCTATCTATCTATCTATCTATCTGTCAGCCATTCATCCATCTATTTCTTATTATTTATTTTTTTATTTCAGGTGCCTAGTGTCATCTGCCAGGAATCTGGTCTTCAAAATGTCAGAAAGGCAAACTAAAAATCCTCTTGTACTCCACCCCCACTCCTCACAGATTGCCTTACCTTCTCAGGACAGCAATGCTCTTCTCTGGAGCTTTCTCCATTCAACCATCTACACGATAGCTTTCACTTCTGTGAACCCTGAGCACAGCAGGAACCTTTTTACTACCACAGGTGGGCACCAGGTTAGATACAGCAACCAGAGGGCATATCTCTCTACTCTGCTCATTCTTGCGAAAATGTGGAACCTATTCCAGGCCCATTCAATGTGTGGTGAGTAAATGTGCAAACAATGATTAGAAAGGTGAGACAGCTCAGTAGGTGTGGTACATTCTGCCTGTGTGGTGATCAGGTTCCAACTGTGTCACCGTTAGCTGTCTTGAGCAGGTGCCAACTTAGTTTAGATTGGGATTTCTCCTTGGCATAATGCACATCACAGCACTGTTATAGAGTTGATGACAACGGTAGATGATATATCTAGTAGGCAGACCGTTCGTGAAGCTACTGTCACAGTGGCTGGTACACTGTGTATAATCATATAGTGGTATATATGGCTATCAGTGGGGACAGGAATCACATGCTGGGTAGATGTGGAGTTTGCTGGGTGGGACAGGTGTGATAAACACTCCTTGGGCTCTTTATCTCTCTTGGGGTTTGTCAATGCTATCTTCAGTACTAAAGAGGGAAAGATTAGGAGACTTCTGAGGGTAGAAGCTAAGGATAAGAATGTAATTCTAGAATCCAGTTGCTGTTTAGGCCACAATATTTGCATACCCATTCCCCTCTACAGATTCAGAACCCCACTAAGACCTTATCTGTAAATTTTGCATAGTAGACTTTCAGGGACCAGGGTTTCTCACTTGGGAAAATGAGTTTACATCAGAGGCAGTGGTCACATATCTGACTCCCCACCCTAGTCCCTGCCTCCTGCCTTAGTATTAGAGAGCCTGTACACAGGCTTACACTGTGAAGCAAACTTGTGCTTAAAAATCTGTAAGACGAGAGTCCCCTTCCACCACATGGGCCCTGATTCGTTTCTTCACAGCCTTCATCATGCTATTGTCTGTCTGTCTGTCCATGACACTAATAACTCTTGTAATAAATTCCTTAAACACCCAACAGTGTGACTCAGTGTCCCTCTTGAACCTGCATCTGAGACCTTCCAATGTATCCTGTCCATGAGACAGAGCCAGAGACCCTGGAAAAAGGTAGGGCACACAGCAGGAAAATGCTTCATCCTCTGGTCTTTATTCATGTTTCTGTTTTTTGTTTTTTGTTTTTGTTTGTTTAGTTCACCATCCAGCCACTTTCACAGCTTTCCTTTCTGTCAGTGTCCATCAGGGGCTCTTGGTTCCAGGCAGGCTAGAGGCAATCCCAATAGAACTTGAACAGGCTTGTGTTAAGAGCTATGACCTCATGGGTCTATCTGTATTTGATGGGAGAGTTTGGAGGGTAATGCTGTTTTTTATGTACTCATGATATGTCAAGACTCTTCATAAAAACACCCCTTGTTTAATCCCCTTAGCTGTGTTTGGTGTTTGTGTTAGCTAACCTCTCTTTTGTGTTGTGGGAAGACATACTATGCAAGGTGGTGGGTGTTTCAAGTTCCAGTATTACCAGTTTCAGAGTGACTCTCTTCTCTACCTGGGCCTGTGGAGGTCAGGCCCTCTTACAGCTGTTGAGCTGCATGTCCAGCTCTGGCCTCTTGTGAGCAGAGACTTATATCTGTTTGTCTGTCTGTCCATATGTCTGTGACCCAGTAGGAAGCTTGGTTGTAAGCTTTGTTGAAGCTTTGTTGCTTAATGCAACCAGGACCCCTGAGCCCCGGCAAGGAGGAGAGACTGGCCTTACATACATATGTAAGGCTATTTTCACTCTGTATAACAACAGAGCTGAACAGTCACAATGGGAGCAATGGGCTGTCAATCAACCCCAAGACAAGATTACTGACTTTCAAACTGGGGGCATGCACCAGAAATGCCTGCTCATCAAAAAACAAACAAACAAACAAAAAAACAAAACAAAACAAAACAACCAACCAACCCCCCCCAAAAAAAAAAAAAATTTCTGGTTTCTGTTCCATAGTTCCTGACTTGTATGACCATCGGACTTCTGCCCAGGCCTAGGTAAACCTGAGGGTACCTGCTTCATCTGGAAAGCATATTTCTGGACTCACAGGACCAGAGATCATAGTTCACCAATGTCCTCTTGTGACAAACTCTAATGGGACAGAGTATGTATGTGCTTTTCCTGGGCTGCTCTTTAAGGACAGGAGAGGATGGCAGTGGTCCAGTGCTACTTCTTCTGTGGATCGTGGGCTCAGTAAAAAAAAAGTCGATGGTACTAAGCCCTAGTTACACAGAACTGAGGCCCCAGGGCTTTGGTGACTGAGTTCATGCAGAACATGTGTTTGGAGGGAGCTCTGTGAACAAAGTTGGCTCTAAAACAACCCTTTTATTTATTGGGGTGTGGGAATCTTGTAAATCTATTGCACCCAAGGCAAAAGGTTCCCTGGGTATAGTCAGCAGGTTGCAGCTTGTGGTAAGGTAATTAGCGAATTCCAGATGAGTGCCGTAACCCACCAGAGCAGTCATTCTGAGGGAGGATCGGCTATCTCACCCCGGAAAGGCATTTTTGGGACATGGCACAGATAAATGGTGGACAACCTTGTTTCCCCAATGTTATCTACTCGCTTTATTCCCCTCCCCCACCTTCCTCATCCCACTCATTCCTTGGGACATTAGCTAATTTATGCAGGGCTTTTTACAGAAGATACCAAAGTAAGGGAGACAGCAGGTGAGCGAGTCAGAGCAGCACTAGGATGCAGAGTGGAGCTGGTATCTCCAAGAGCTCTTGAGTTTAAACTCAACTCTTCAGGAAAAAAGCAGGAGTTGAGTCTGATGCTGTGGTTGGAAGCTCAGGAGTGATAGTCATTGTTTTGTTGGGAGTCCCCCAAACTCCCTCCACATAGGCAGGAGCATGACATGAAGAGGAGGTGTTTCTGGCCCCTACTCTTCTATAGCTATCAGGCAGGGCCTGAGGAGACAGCTCCTGAGAGACTGCCAATAATGTCTGAGCTTTCCAGCAGCTTTTCCAGCAGCTGGACTTTCTCCCTCTTCTCCCCTCTCTTTCTCCATATATTTTATTTGTGCTTGTGTATGTGAACGTGAGTACAAGTAACTGTGGAGGCCAGAGAGGGAGTCAGATGCTCTGGGACTGGAGCCATAGACAGTTGTGAGCTCCCCAGTGTGAGCACTGTAAACCAAACTCAGGTCTTCTATACGAGCAGCAAATGCTCTTACTTCTGAGACATGTCCTCAGCCCCTCCCTCCTCACCTCTTGAGCATGTTGCCTCCCAGACTCTCATGAAAACTTGGCTGTTGTCTCCAGGGGAGAATCCAGACAGCTCCTTTCTGATGTAGCAGTTGGCTCAGCTCTACTGATCACAGAGCAGCCATGATGACCATGGGGAAGAGGACTGTCCAGAGGTTCTTGCCATTTTGTTGTTGTTTTGAAAGTTTTTCTCACCTCCTGATTGGGGCCACCCACCTCTATGAGCATCCAGAACGAATCTACATCAGGAGACTTTCCCCATAAATAAGGTTACTTCATTCTGTGCCTGCTTTTGCCTATGAACTGTATACCCTTCTATTTTGCTTGTTTAAAAACACTTGATACCTAGGCATGGTACTGTACGCCCATAATCGTTGTGCTCAGGGGACTCAAAGAGAAAGACACCGAATTCATGATCAACCTGGACTATATGGGGATTTCGAGTTCAGCCTAGACATTAAATAGCAAGATCCTGTCAAAAATATCAATAAACAAAAATAAAAATACTTGATAACTGTAGGGGGTTTGCCTGATGCTGCTTAAGTTTTAATGCTAATATTGGTTCCTTAAAACTTGGTTGCCTCAAAGTCGAGAGTCCACATGTAGACCCAAATGATGTTATATGGCCCTTCCCCTAAGTTATTTTTGATTAGTGAAGAACGATGCTGATAGCCAATAGCTGGGTAGAAGGGATATAGGTGGAGTTTAGGGTTTCTGGGCTTGGGGGTTGGAGGAGAACAAGGAGGGGAGAAGGGAAAGGAATAAGAAGGTGATGGAGGAAGAAGATGCCATGGGTTAGGCGAGTCAAGAAAACATGGCCAATTGGAGTTAAGAGCAGCCCAGATAAAACATATAAGTAATAATTTGGAGTTATCAATAGGAAATAGATTTTAATAGCATAGAGGGTAGATATCTACTCAGTTCTAGTGATTATTAAGACTTATTGTAAATACAAAGGTCATATATGTCTTTTTTTACCAGGGACTGGGTGATCAAAGGTGGTGTAGAAATCCCGGATTGGGATTAAAAATTTCTACAATATGTAAGTCTTCACAGTGCTTAACAGCGAAGAAATCAGTTGACTTCACAGTAGCCTTATGAGGTGGTCACTAAAGTAAAACGCACCTTGCAGATACAAAACCTCATCACAAAGTTATATAGCTTCTAGTTGGATCCGGTGCCACAGCAGCCAGAACTGGCACTCTTAAATGGCCACCCTGGCTCTAGAGTTTCGGCTGCTGCCAGGTAAGGACAGGATTCCTGTGCCACTCATTTAGAATTTTCAGCTTTTAACTGAGCCTGGAAGAACTCAACACATTAACAGATGGTTTGGAGAAAAAGAACATAAGGTCTATTTATTATAGAGGGAAAGGAAAGAATGATTGTTCTGGAACCAGCACCTACATTTTCCATCTAATGAAATCTGCGCTGTGCTAATTTATTATGTTATTTGTCTCTGAACTCATTTCCCTAGGGAAAAGATGTGTGTGTGTGTGTGTGTGTGTGTGTGTGTGTGTGTGCGCGCGCATATAGCAAACACCCTTTTATAGCTCACTGCTATATATTTTCCTGGTGTTCAAGTGCTTCTCTATGTGTCCACTTGATACGTGGGAGAGGCTGGGGAGATGCTCACGGTGCTGTTCTTTCACAGAGCACAAGTTCAGTTCCCAGCACCTGTGTTGGGTGGCTCACAACTGCCACAACTGTAGCTCCAGGGGATCTGATGCCTCTGGCCCTGCACTCATGTAAACTTACTCACGTATAAACGCATACTCATATTTGTGATTAAAAACAATTTAAAAATATTTTTAAGAAGTGAGGATCTTTTTGAATATTCTTTCCAAAAGGAAAAGAAAAATATTTTGTTTGTTTATGTTGAGTATCTTATATTGTCTAGGTTGTCTTAATCTCACACTGTAGGGTAGCTGAAGCTGCCCCTCACCCTGTAGCTGAGGCTGTCCCTGGTCCTTCTTCCTCTACCACCCAAGGTCTTGGATTCCTTGCAAGTGCTGTCATACTCTGATTGATTCTTTATGCCCTTAAATAAGGCAAAACCCACTCTAGAAAGAGGGTCTTCAATCCCTCTGTAGCTTCTGTTTCTTTCAGTTATTTTGTGTCCCAGTAGGTTTTTTTGTTTTATTTTATAACTTAGAATAACTGATGGGGAAACCTAGTGTGTAAGTTGTAGCCATGAGCTGGTCTCAAAGGAAGGTCGGGGCATACTGGAAAAAGAATGATGCATTGTTCTCTGGACCTACCCTAGGGAACCAGTCTGGCTCCAAGGCTGTGGATTTTGCAAGAGAAATCCAGGCCCTTTAACCACCTTCAATAACTAAGGAAGAACCACAGACTAACCCCTCAAGGAGTCAGTCTGGCTGGTTTGGTAGATTTCCATGGTGGGCAATGGGATAGAGTAGGAGCCAGTGTCAGCAATGTGTTTGGATTCCTGAGTGCCCCAAGGGCTACTGAATCCTAGCATTGGCGCTCCTGGATTATTTGCATTAGGGATAAACCTGGCTTTTGTTGGAAGTCTGCAAGCCCTTGATCTTCAGAGAAAGAGCCAGACTATAGGCATATCCAACATAAGGCTGAGAACAGCCATGGATGTAGCCCAACACAAAACAAGCAGTGGATTTAAAAAGTTGTGAAATATATTGTTCATCAAGCAGTTTAATCATAACTCAACTGTACGGTTCTGGAGTGTGAGCTGTGCAGATGACTGAGTTAATGTCAAAAGGATGGACATGCATGAGTGTGTGGCGGCTGTCCACTCCCACTGGGTACCCTTCATGGACATGCGTGAGTGTGTGACAGCTATCTACTCTCACTGGGCACCCTGCTTTGAGCAGAGCCCAAGACCTCATGGTTTATTGTTCCTAAGTGACAGATGGCACTGTCTTCCCAAGTGCCTACATTAGCCACATCAGGCTTGTATGGTCCCAGACGAATACGACATTTTCTGAATTAGATTTTCCCTTACTAGAATGCATTTATGACACACTCTATTTTTGTGAGTATGAGTATATTCGTGCTAGTTTAAAAGAAGTGTGGAGTTGACTGTCCCAAAGTGAATTCCACATTGCAGCTTAGACGTGTTTGTGAGCATTTATGAGGTATTTGGCATATTGATGAAATAAGATGGCCATTTCCCCTTACACATCATGATGGACTGAATATTCCTTCTAGAGTGTTCCTCTATCCCATGATCCTCTAGAAAAGGGGAGGGGGGACCAACACCACAAATCAAATAAATATCAAATGTGATGTGGGCCTTTTGAGGTTGTGGACAGGTGCAGGAAAAGGCCCCTATGTCTTAATTTCTGCCACAGTGCCACACAACCTACCCGCAGCCTCAAAGATATTGAAGAGCAAAGGGACTTTCTGTCAAACACAGCTGCCCAGAAGTGGCTTTCCTCAGTTACCTCATCTCTAACTCCTTGCCTACCTGCTATCACAGTCTCATTTAAAACTTCTCATCATTATTTTTTTTTAATTTCATGATCTATTTATTTGAGGGGCATATACCATGCCACACAAGTGGATCTCAGAGGACAGGTGGGACTCAGTTCTTCCTTCCCACTGTGTGACTTCCAAGGACTCAGGTCAGGCCATCATCAGCTTGGCAGTAAGCCCCTTTACTCACCGAGCCATCTCGGTGACTCTAGAACTCACTTGAAAACTTTAATATTTTCATGTGTGTGTGTGTTTGCCTGTGTGAGCTTACAGGTAGCCCACATATGTAGGAGCCCACGGAAACTAGAAGAGGGCACAGGATCATAGCACCTGGGGTTTTAGGTGGTTGTGGCTACAATGTGGGTGTTGAGACCTGAACCAGAGCTGTCAAGGATCTATCGCACTTAGCCATCTTTCCCGCTGCTAGAACTTACTTGAAATTGCATCAAGGGAAAAAAAAAGCAGAAAGCTAAACAAAACAACTAACTTGACTGGTTTATTTTTATTTTTTATTTTTTAACCTATTGGGGGTTTTGATATAGTCAGTATAGGGATGGGATGGTAGGAAATCGTCTAATGTTGTCAAAAAGCCCAGCTTCTGTCTTTTTGTTAGAGCTCCATTTTCTGTGAGACCTCATACACGCCTGCCTCGTGGTCCTAAGACAGCTGCCAGACTCCACCCATCTCACTGGCATTACTGGCCAGAAGAAAGAAATGGGAAAGTGCATAGATTCAATACATTAGAGGTTTCTCATATGGGGCATTAAAATGTGGTCAGTATGAATGCATCTTATGCATTAATAATAAACCCAGAGTGGCCAATAATGCATCAGCGATGCATTAAGGAGGGAATGGAAGCATTTCCCTTGGTGGCCACTGACTAAGAGTGAGCTTAGACTTGAATTCTCTGCTTCTGGCTCCTGTGTCTTCTGTGGTCCCGTCTGTTGCATGAGTCCGACTCTGTGCCTGCCTGAATGCTGTCTTGAGAATCCAACTATCTTCATCTCTATTCTTAACAAAGGGTTTGCTCTCTCTTTTTTTTGAACATCACAGAAAGCATCACATGGGTAAGGAACGAAGAATACTTACAGAAATCTTAAACAGAGTTTTTTACAAGGGATTAAGTCACTGGGTCCAACTGATTCTAACTGACCCAGACAATAAAGAATAGTACAAACACCATTGTTTATCAAACAACATCCATGTGTTTTATCCAACATTTATGGTGAATATTCATTTATAACACTGCTTTCAGACTATTTGCTGTTGCCAGAAAAGTCTTACTACAACACACACGCAAACACAAATGCATTATTCTGGGTCAGGGGCTTGAAAGAGCCCATGATTTAAGATTGTAGTTATGAAATAGCTTAAGTTGTACAAGTTGTTTACATGGGGAATTTAGGACAAGTAGGGTTGTTTGTTACATTATCATCATAGTAGGCTAGCTGCTGTATGTTATCTCAAGGTGTATTATTAACTCTGGTTGTGGGCTCCAGCAGAAGTTCCAGTCAGTGTGAGTGTGAGGGAGATTTGCATCATAATGCATCACCACAGGAAGGAGCTAATTAGGGACCATGCTATCCTACTCTTGCTCCTCAGACCATACCTGTGTCATGCATACACCTTTTGTATGAAAGCTAAGAAAGAAAAGGACTTAAGTTGTGTGTGTGTATGGATGTTGGCTCCTGCCCTTGAGCTTTGGTTTAATGTTCAGTTTTTATAGTCACATGAATAACTCTTGGTGAGACAGAGCAAGCACAAACACATAGGTTTGTTCAGTAGCCTACCTCCACATGTGGATGGAGGCACAGTAGAGGGATTAGAGGTTAAATCAGAGGTAGGTAACAGCAGAAGCAAGAAACGGCATCTCTGGACTCAATGTGACTTTCATTCTCTTGCTTCATTTGAAAGCTATAAGATAGATGTATCTTGAGCATCTTAGTGGATGGCTCATGGATGTAGAAACTAAGCTAGATGCTCTAGAAATCAGGGCATCTGGTTGCTGAGGAGCCACAGGCAGCAGCTGGCTGTTCTCAACCTCCTGGCAGGGAGACTAACTGGAAAAGGGGTGCCTATGTTTGTATTGCTAGTGGCTTGAGAGAGCAAATGTCCATCCAGCAAAGGTTCTTTCTGGAACCTTATGCCCTCAAGGTTATTCACACCCCTGTGTCCAGCTGGAGTGAGTACTTTCCAGATGTGTCTTTCTTTCTGCTCTCCAAGCAAGTGTGGAATAGGGAAGGTGAGTCTAGAGTCCACTGAGATGTTGTGTGAGTTCTCTATGGCCATAGATTAGACCTGTAAAACAGATAGGAAGAGAGTCCTTTATACCGTAAAGACACGGGGGCATAAAGTGCTAGACCTGGCTGGGAAGATGGCTCGGCGTGTAAAGTACCAGCTGTGTGAGTGGGAGGGCCAGGCTCAGGTCTCCAGGGCTCCTGTTGAAATATCACAACCGTGCAGGTCTACCATCCCATGGATCCTCGGGTAAGATGGGAGGTAGACACAGAGACAAGAGAAACTTGAGAAGCTCTGAGAGAAGCTCGCCTGGACTATGCTACATGGAACAGCAAGAGATGCTGCCACAAACAAGGCAGAATGTGAAAACCAACACTTGAGGCTGTCCTCTTACCTGTATATGCAAGATGTGGCACCCATATGCCTGTACACACACACACACACACACACACACACACACACACACACACAAACACACAGACACAGACAGACACACACAGAGATACAGACACAGACAGACAGACACAAACAGACAGACACACAGACACAGACACACAGACACAGACAGACAGACAGACAGACACACAGACACAGACACACAGACACACAGACACACAAACACACAGAGACACACAGACACAGACAGACAAACACACACACACACAGACACAGACACACAGACAGACAGACAAACACACAGAGACAGACACAAACAGACACATACACACAGAGACAGACACATGACACATAGACAGAGACAGACAGACAGACAGACAGACAGACAGACACACACACACACACACACACACACACACACACACACACACAGGTGGGGTGGAGTACAGGGCCCACATAGTTAAGAATGGAACTTTGAGGTGGTGCTGATTCTGTGAAAACCATATATCAAGAATGATGTAATAAAATTATAACTGATGGTACAATAAAAAAATTATACCTCATCTTTGGGACATTCAGCATGCATCTAGAATATTACCTCCATTAACAAACTTAAGCCAGGCAGCAGATGTCTGTGAACGTTGCACTGAAGAAATTGGTGTTAAGGGTGGGAGATGTGGACTAGGGCCCATGGTCAGGACTGATGAGCTACTTTCTCACCATGAGTGCTTCCCACCAGACTCTGGATCATTTAAATGTAAACAAAAACTATGGGTTGGCAACTATAATCCATGAGGATTATACATTATACAGCTCAGCCGTGACCATAGATTTCCAGTAGATGGTGCCAGAGAGCTGAAAATAGTTTTAGAGACATGTCACTGACCACCAAAGTTGGGTAGGGACAATCACAGGGTAGGGAATGGGTTTAAGCATTGGCCACCCTCATAGTTGCAAGGGAGATGGATGGAATCAGAGGATAGGGACCTATGGTTGGCATTTTCCACTTATTCAGGGTCCTAGGAGGTGGTTCATGCCTGGTCCAGACACTCAGCCTGGGCAAAGGTGACATGTGGGGAGTGTTTGGGAAGAGAGTTCACAGTTTAAAGGGGAGACTGGCTTTAGGAATGGAGTGATAGGTTTCTGGATGGCTGAGAGGAGTCAAAGAAGTTACTGTAGCTGGATCTGGAATGTCCTCAGAGCCCATATGTTGAAGACTGGGTGTGCCCAGCAGAGCAGATTGGGTGGTAGTAGAAACTAGGAAGCGAACCTACTGGGAGTCCTCCAGAAGGCAGTAGATGCACCCTCAAAGAGCACTGGGGCCTCTTCCTGGTGCAGGGGCATCATGTTGTTTAGGCACCTGATAGCAGGTTAGGGGCCACATGCCTTTTTAGAGAGAGCGGCAGATTAGGAGCACCTGGAGAAAAAAAAAGAGTTCTGATGAGCTAAGGGTGGGTTCCCTGTTCTAGAGCGAGAGGAGGCAAGGTCCAAGAAAGCAGACAGGTGCTGTTTATTCAGGCAGCAGAAGGCCAGCCTTGCTTAGAATCACAGGGCATCTCCTTTGCTGAGTGGAGCTGGCAGTCTGAGCTGGCACTGAGCCTTTTCCAGCAAAACCCAGGCACAAAAAGGGACCCTCATGGCCAACAGCAACAAATGCCGCCTCGAATTGAGCTCAGGGACTCTCTCCAGGGATCCTCCTGGCTCCCCAAAGCAGCCTGGCAGACAAGTCTGGTTAGCAGATGGCGTGAGCAGGCAGATGCGAGGCCCTCCCAGCTGAGACATTCCTGTGGACATTAAATAGGGCCACTGTGGCCCACGGGAGCCATTGCCAGTCTCCTGACTATCCCAGATGTCAGTCAGACAAGACAACCAGATGGGTATCTGTCTCTATGTAAGTGTTTAAGTAAAATCTGGTCCGGGCTGACACAGAGACCACTTTTTATGGGTGTCCCAGCACTGCACAGAATATAATCTCCTATCTCTCAGATCCTTTGAAGGGAAATACTGAAGCCTAGTATTTAAGGAGATCACTGGAGGAGGTGGGTTGGTACAACTCTCTGTTTACATAGCCCTGCAGGTGAGTAGGTCAGAGGAAATGGCGTCATCTTCATGCATATACAGCCTAGACATATTTCCATACCAAGCACTTCATTTCCTGACCAACCTCTGCGGCTCCGAGGCCACCCAAGTCCTTGGAATTTGGTTTTGGCACAAGTTGAAGAAAGAGTGCCTCTTCCATTTACTGCGCCCCTTCACCCTACCCCCACCCTCACCACGCCCATCTCCCCTGTGGGCCTCAGTTACAAATCCGATCGCAGTTTTGATCTGTAGGATGAACCCAGAGAGACATGGGGGACAATGGCAGCCTTTGTTGGCACCTCGGATCTGGGCACTGAGTCACAATCCAAGCCTGGAGATTTAGGTCTCTGATGTTTGAGTGCCTCCGAGGGGCCCATATACACAGTCTGACGCTAACCCGCTATCATTTCTGTTTTCTGCTTTATTGGGGTGTCGCTTCCCTTTGGGCCGAGCTCCTTGCCATGATTTCCTATTTGCTGGTGTGTTGATTAGCCTATGGAATTCTTTTCACTTAAGTGGGGTCATCTGAACCTGCCGACCCTCACGTGGCAGGTTGTGGCCTGTGTGCTTTTGTGTATGTTAGACAGCTTGTCTACCACAAAGATCCAGCCCTCACATTAAAAATCAAAACCTTGTATTTTGAGGTAGGGGCTAGCTTTGAACTCACCTGTGGTCCTTCTGTCTATGCCTCTCTGGATGCCTCCACCACCAAGCGCCGAGCACATCTCCAAAGGCATCTTTTAATTTGGATGTTTTGATGTCTGGGGCACTGCTAACCCTGAACAGACCTGCAAATCCTAAAAGTTGCCAATTCGTAGACAGTAAAGGACTTGACTTTTATACTTCTGTTTGTGAGTGTGAGTGTGCGTGTACGTGTACACGTGTGTGTGTGTGTGTGTGTGTGTGTGTGTGTGTGTGTGTGTGTAGGCCAGATGTTGACATCAAGTAGGTCTTCCTCAACCACTTCTTTGCCTTAGCCTTTTGAGACAGGGTCTCTTGCTGAGCTTGGAGCTCACTGATCACTGATGGCCCCGGCTAGCTCCACACATCCTCATGCTTCTGCCTCCTCTGTGCTAAGATTATAAACCTTGCCTGGCTTTTGGATACAGGTCCAGGGGAGAAAGCACTTTACCAGCTCAAACCTGCCTTTCATGGGAACCAGTACAAGGCCTCTGTGTTCCACATTCCTTGCCAAATTTATGCTCAGGACCAACAATCACCCAGAGCCAGGCAACAATGAGGGCCAGCACAGGGGATACTCAGCACTCCCAATCCTGGCCTGATTTCCCTGCCTCCCCTTCTCCCCTCTCAGGGACACCATAGCAAAGCTCTTGCTTGTGTCTTGCCCTTGCTTACTGTCTCCTGACCGTTGTAAGGACTTCCTTTACACTGCTGGGTGCGCTGGAGGAAGACGTGTGCAGCTGTCTGCAAGTGTAGAAACTTCTTGGAATGGGGCAAAGCTCCCTAGCTGACTAGTGCTTGGCTAGCATGCCCAAAGCACTGGGTAGTCCCATTCCCAGAACACGATATACCAGGTATGGCTGTACAGGCCTGTAGTCCCAGCTCTGGGGCTCTGGGAGAGTCAAGGTAGGAGGTTCAGGAGTTCAAGGTCATCCCCAGGATACTCAGGAGTGTGAAGCCAGCCTGGTCTACATGAAATTCTGTCTCAAAACTCAAACCTTCCTTGATGATAGCTACTTCTGTGTTTGTGGATTTTGCTGTTTCTAATGAAACCAACTGTGTAGCAAAACGCTCCATTGCATTGTATTTATACTGAACCCTTGGCATGTCCCCCATAGAAATATAACCTGTACTTAAGGTCCCTGCACTCTCCCTCAGGGTTGATTCCTCACCCCACCCATTTTTTAGCCATCCCACAGCCAGCACCAAATATGAAGATCTCAGACACTACCCCTGACTCACTGGGATACATTTCCCTGAGTGGGTGCTGTTACTTGTGAGGAGGGATTTGTAGAGAGGGCAACATGCAGTTAGTTTTGATGCTGTTCCAAAAAGCTATTCATATTCCCACTGAACTCTTTCCCTGCAAGTCCCTGTGGGGGATCTTGTTTCTGGAGTCTAATCCCCCATCATGCAGGTGAGTGAAGAGCCCAGAGGCCTGCAGTAGGGAGCCCCTGCAGCTTCCAGGTGCAGCCACCAAGATAGCCACTGACAAGCAAAAGGAGGGGCCTTCCTACTGGTCAGCTGAGCAGCAGGTCACTGGGGTCTGACTTGAGATTATGTGGCAACATGGTCCATGGTTTCCTGTCTACTGGCTGGACCTCCCGGGGGTGACAGGGAAAAACTTCTTGTCAAATGCCTTCTGCTCCATTTACTTTCCTGATTAGCCAAAGATAGAGGATTTTATGGTTCCTGGGTTCATTTGTCATTTTTTTCCTTTCATTTCCCCCAGCTCTTGACTTGGAGGGTAGGACCTGTCTTAGGAGCAGTTAGCTGGTATTGGGGGTGGGAGGAAGTTCCTGGGGGCAATTCGGATCCAAGGCCTGTTTTTTTATTTCTCAGAGGTATGGCAACTGTCAGACTGAGCACAGGGACCCCAATGGAGGAGTTAGGGGAAGGACTGAAGGAGCTGAAGGGGTTTGCAACTCCATAGGATGAATAACAATATCAACCAACCAGATTCCCCAGAGCTCCCCAGGGACTAAACCATCAACCAGAGTATACATGGAGGGACCCATGGCTCCAGCTGCATATGTAGCAGAGGATGGCCTTATCTGGCATCAATGGGAGGGGAGGCCCTTGGTCCTGTGGAGGCCTGATGCCCCAGCATAGGGGAATGCCAGGGTAATGAGGTGGGAGTGAGTGGGGGGGACCACCTCCATAGAAGCTGGGGAAGGGGAATAGAATAGGGGGTTTCTGGAGGGGATGTAAATAAATAAAATAACCAATAAAAATAAAAATAAGACATCTTAGAAACAGAAAAAGTGTATTTTACATCTTTAAAAAGTACAAAACTTTTTAAAATTTATAGAAAAAATACATGCATGTAAGACAAACATTATTTTTAAGATTTAGTTTAACTTAAAAATAATAATTCAATATTATTTTTAGAATTTTAAATGTTAATAGAAGTTGTTTTTTTTTATCTTTTAATTTCACATTTATGAGTATTTTACTTGTATGTCTTGTCCTCTGTGTGTGTGGTGCTCATGGAAGCCAGAAGAGGATGGCAGATCTCCTGGAAATGGTGTTACAGACGGTTGTGAGCCCCAGTCTTCTGGAAGGGCAAGCAATACTCATAATCACTGAGTCATCTCTCCAGTACCCAAGGGGGGAAAACACTGTTAAAAAATGTCACAAACCAGGAATAACTTTTACTCACATTTTGGATAGGTTGTTTTCCAAACTTTTCTTTATTTACTAAGCATCTTATTTTGATTTTTGATGAGTAATCTTCAGTTAAAATTTTTCCTTTACCCTTGAGAATGTCATACATGTATGCAACAAAATATGATTATACCTACCCCCAGTTCTTTCATAAGTCTCTCCACCTGCCTCCTCCCAATTTCATGTTTATTTTTAAAAAGAGGTAACCTCAATGCTTTAATGAAATAAAACAAACCAGCAAATGTCCCCATCATGGTACCTCTGTCATCAGTACACCAGCTCTCAGTGGCAGCTTCTATGGACATGTAGGTCTGTCAGGCCTCGAGTTGTTTAAGCAGTCTCTGGTTCTTATGTGGTTTTCCCCCAGGTTTTTACTACTATAATAACGTCTCTAACAAACAGCTTGTCTCATATGTCTCCGTAACTGTCCAATTATCCTCTCAGGCCAAATGCTTGGAAATGCGATTACAGAATTAAAACACAGTCATGTTGAATAAACACTCGAAAAAACGTGGACCAATTTATACTCTGCAAAGAAGGATTTGAGCAGTGTGTCCCCCAAGCTCTGCCTAACACTGAAAAGAGTTTGGCCTCTGACAGGTGAACCAGATATGTTTACCAGTTGTTGCTAATGCAGTAACAATCCTCCCAAGAAAGCCCTCTCCTCATGACCACATGATGTAATATGAACTTGGGGTCTATAGACCAATGGGCTGTCAGTAGAAACCAGAGGGGGGATCAGTCAGTGTCCTCAACTGTAGCATGAGCATCATTTAAATATGCTGTATCGCTGTATGGTTGAGAGGGTTGATGAGGTGGGAAAGTGGGGAACAACATCCCCACCATGTTCAAAACACTATGTTTCTCAGTAAATATCTTTTTAGAGGGTCTTTAAGATATCACATGGAGCTCGGTGTGGTAAGTGCTTATAATTCTAGCTCTTGGCAGAAAGCTGAAGGCCAGATTGAACTGTCACGAGACTGAGGACCAGGGATGTAGCTCATAAGAGAAGTGTTTGTTTAGCATGTGTAGACCCCAGGTTTCATCCGTAGCACTGCAAGAAAAAGAGTCAATTGACCTTACTTGCTTTAAGCAGACCCACAAGTGCTATTGAATATTGCTGAACATAAATTGAATATTGCTGAACATAGAGGACCCCTGTGCACAACCCAAGTTCTTGGAGCAGTTTGACATACACACTGCGTGGAAGTTTCCACTGCCTGTCCTTCATATGCACAAACACATTCATGTGTGCACACATAGTCAATGCATGTTCGATTTGTCTGATGATTAATGGGCATTTACAGCCTGTAAGATTTAGCTTCTGCAGAAGTTTGAGCAGATTGAGGAGAAGTTTGAGCTCCTCAATGGAGGAGCAGGAAGAGTAGAAAAGAGATGGGCTCACCTTAGTTTCCCTGAAGAAACACCTGCCATCCAACAACTGGATCATATGTGTGTCTCATCATCACTCTCTTCTACTCTCTTAGTTCCAGAATCACATCAGTGAAGAAAATTCTCTCAATGCAACTTGAACCTGAAAATGCAGCTCAGAAAGAGCTGGGTCAGCTTCCTGGCTTTGGGTGTGGAATGGTCCTTGGGATACTTCCCAGTTTCTTGTCATCTGCCATGTCTGTGGGTGTGGCCAGACCTTGAGCCACAAACAAGCCATGCTCCTGAACATGTAAGTGTGAGGGTTCCTCTTCCAGATCAAGGCTGGGAGCAGCTCCTGCTCACTTTGTCTTTTGTATTTGGGCCAGGACCCCAATCCTTGGAACAGTGCCACCCACATTTAGGGTGGATCTTCCCACCTCATTTAACCCAATCTAGAACCTCTCACAGATATGCTCAGCGGCTGGTCTACCATGTGACTATAGAGCTTGTCTATATTGAGATTTGCCATCATAAGGATCAGTCCTTTAAGACATTTTCCTTTAGGGAATTTTAAATAGGCAAACATTAGCAGTCATAAAACACAAGGGCCCAGCTAAATGGATGTCTACAGTCTTATGGATGTGTGATAGTGACAGTTGAGGGGCTTTGGGTGGCATATGCTGCTGTTGGAGGCTGTGTGGTAGGAGTTTTTCCCCCAACTGTGACACTGAGAACTTGGAGGATGTAAGGCTGGAACCAGTAGAGTGTGCACTGAAGACAGGGCAAGCTTTTCTGAGTGAGATAACAACACAGAAGGGAATGGAGAGAAGAGCAGTGGTCTCGTCCTGACAACATGGTGGCAGTCCCAGGACTCCGGCCAGCCCCTTGGTTGACAGGCAGAGGAGCCAGTTGGTTCTCCATTTGATGTAGTCACCCTGAACTCATTTTCTATTGTTTTGAAGCTATAAATTCCAATTTCTGCTCCTATAGGAGTGTGCAGGGGGCTTTCAGGGGTTATCCTAGTCTTGTCAATCTTGTCCGAACATCTTTACCTTCTTCTTCCTCTGTACTGTGACAAGGGCCACGTGAAGAAAGGAAGACAAATCAAAGTAATTGATGGTTGCGTCAAAGCTCCCTTCATCCAAGGAAATGATTGTTGATTCAGTTGAGAGGAATGATCATTATCTGACCAATTTCCTTACGTCCTTCTCTATGTCCTTGATCTTTTCTGGTCTTCCTTCTGTTGTCTCATGCTTAAGAAGTGGTGCTGCCCCTCAAGACATCATGTCTATATTTAAGACAGAATAACACAGTAAAGAAGAATTTTATAGTTTTCAAGTCCTCCTTTATGAAGTATCAGTTTCCTTAGAATTCCTGTGAAATTTTATGCTCATGCCTTCTTGGCCATAACTCAGTAATGTGATTGCTTCTATCAAGCTGAGAAACTAAATGTTTAGGAAGGTGTATTGACACTCCTACCCAATATTTTGGGTTCATTCAGTAAGGAGTGGGCGGGTTATTAGTCACTGAGTGGGTGTGAGGCTGATCCCCCACAGCTCATAAGCACAATTTCTTTTTCTAAGATGTTCCTCAAATTTCTGGGCAGAAGTGTTTGTGGTAAGCCTCTCTCTTTGCCAAGTAGTTGGATGTTTCTAGATCACCCTGTACTGGCTTCTACATTTGACAAGAATAGACTTGCTTGATAAAATCGAAAGTCAAGTTGCGAATATTGGCATCAATTTACTCAGTGTAAAAAGGGTAAAATAAAAATGGCTGCCGTTAGACAGCTGAGATAATAGACAGAGAGTGTGGGGTATAATGCCTAGCAGGTGGTCAGCATCCAACGAGGCTGGCTTTATTGTTTGCTTCTGATTTTGTAGTGCTCCCTCTTCCCCTTTGTTTTTGTTTTGTTTTGTTTTTTGTTTTGTTGTTGTTGTTGTTTTTCCAGAAAGGGTTTCTCTGTGTAGCCCTGGCTGTCCTGGAACTCACTCTATAGACCAGGCTGGCCTCGAACCCAGAAATCCATCTGCCTCTGCCTCCCAAGTGCTGGGATTAAAGGCGTGCACCACCACTGCCTGGCCCTTTGGGTTATTAATATAAGTGTTAATAAGCAGTGAGAATTTACAGATACAGTTCCTGACCAGAACTCACAGACAAGGATCTCAAGAACCATAACTGTGCCCAGGACTCAAGAAACATCTTCTCTCTCTGGCTTAATTCAATTTGTAATTTGCTCAGCCAGAAAACTCAGATCTATATAGCAAACCAGACCCAATTAGTTCTGGCGATTGCTTCATGGATCTGCTTGTTACCCCGTAATAACGTGATCAATCAATACTGCCCACCTGGCATGGTGGCAGAGGTTCTACAATGTGCAGAGGAATTCAAGAGGTTGTCCAGCCTGCAACATGACACAGGAGACCTTATCCCAGTGTCTACAGTGAAACCATGTGAAGATGACCTTCACATGACAGATATTGGGAAAGCACAAACAGGATCATTCCTCTCCCCCCTTCTTCCTGCCCTCCCTCTATCTCTTCTTCATTACTTCATTTAGATGTGGTCTCTATCCCAGGCTGGCCTCAAACTCACTATATAGTCAAAGATGACCTTGAACTTCTGACCTCTTAACTCCACCTCCTCAGGGCTGGGGTTGCAGATGGACACCATCCGAGACTGATTTATGCAGTGCTAAGGGTAGAGCCCTGGGCTTCATGCATACTGTTCAAAATGAGCTACACTTCAGCTGCCCCCTTTTTAATGTTGAAGACAGACTCAACTAGGAGTCTTATTTGGATTTCAGCACTTGATTGGCTCTGTGAGTTCAGGCACATTATTTGATAATCTTCTACCCTTTCCAAGTAAAACTTGTTGAGAGGAGTAAGAAGAGACCTTTCGTGAAAGCATGTGATACAACCCATGCCTCCCCAAGGGTTTATACAATGGCAGTAGTTGCTGGGAGAAAAAGAGAATGACAGAGGGACAGGCAGGCAATGTTTCTTCAGTGGTAAAGCTGCCCACTTATATTCCTGTAACTAACCCCACTGAAACTCATTGCTTCAGCAACTTCCACGTGGTGAGTATCATCTCTTTGTTTCTGGATTGGCCTGTGCTCAGGAGACGCTCACACAATACTATCCTCTACAGGAATTCCTATTTTGGGGGTGGGGTTGGGAGGTGGCCACAAAAAAAAAAAAAAAAAAAAAGGCCCATCCAGCCCAGAGCACGGAGTTCAGAATCAATCATTGTGAGGTACACAGTGACAAGGGGGATGAATCGGGTTTAGAAGGATGAATCATTTCATTCACAGAAGAAATGTACAAGTCAGAGCTGGTGATTGATGGACAGCTAAGAGTCCTTTGAAGTTACAGAGAATGCAAGCTATTTCCATCATGTCCGTGTGTGTGTGTGTGTGTGTGTGTTTACAAGCATGCACACATGTGAGCGCACTGGTGCACACTCACACTCGGGCACATACTTCAGGGTGAGTTATTAGTGAGTGTAAAAGTGTCTTTGCATGCATGCATGTGTGTGCATGAGCATACATGTTTCCGGAAGTTAGCAGGCAAGGAAGAGAGAGATGAAATCCAACCGGATTCTCCCCTCTGCCTTTTTTCTTTGATGCGGGCTCTGCGTGGGCCCCTTTGATGCTTGGTTTCTGATCCCGTTGATGAGTTGCAGGTGGCTTATAGAAGAGTTATGTGCTCCTTTGTCCTTTCTCGGTTGCATAGTTTGCCAGCCGTGGAGTTTTAAAAAAAAGTTTTCAGTCGGATTTATGAAAATAAAACATGACAGGTACATTTCACATCTTCATTTGGGGCAGTGGGGTGACCTTCCTTGGTTTAAGTGAATGCACTCAGGTAGCTATCAAACGTTTAGGGTTGTGTATAGGAAGAAGCGAAGTCTGGAGATGACCATGAAAGTCACTCAGGCACCAGGAATCATTTGCAGATGACTAGCTGTGTGCTCCACATAAACCGTGGCTGGAGACAACAAGGCGACAATGACTCAAAGCTTTCCTGAGGAGAGGGATGCTAATTTTGTGATTCCAGGAAACCATCCCACGCATGACCCCATCCTATACTCCTCATGTGCTTTAGTGGAAAAGAATCAAGGAAGCTGAGTCAATTCTTTAGGGCAGGGATAGTGGCTGAATTGGCTAGTGTACTAACCCTGAACTTGAAGTTTCTCCAGCTGTGTTGTTAGATTATTATAGTATAGCCATTGAAAATACTTGCTCAATGATTTTTTGTGTGTCTGTAAGTGTTCGTGTGTATACACATATGTGTGTGCACATATAGAGGCTAGAGGTCAACAGCAGGTGTCTTCTTCAATCACTCTTTACCTTGTTTTTGGAGACAGGTTTCCTCACTGAACATGGAGTTTGCCAATTAGGACAGTGGGCCCCATGATCTGCAGTCTCTGTTTCCCCACAACTACGATTATAATTTTGTGTGACAGAGCTTGCCTTTTTTACGTCCAGTTTTGGGGATGTGAACTCAGGTCTTCGTGCTGGTGTGGAAATCACTTTACCAACAGAGCCATCTCCTCAGCTCTTAATTTCTTTATGCTTTTAAAGTTGAAATCAATGTATCCTTTCCCAGATTACAGATTTAGTATACTCCGAGCCCAAACCCATAGTTCCTGGGCTGTCATGGATGGGTAAATATTTTGTTTGGATTGGGTCTTTGTGGTACAGTCACCTCTGGTGACAGAGCTGCCCACTGTCTGTGCTGTTCTGTACAGAGCAGCCAGGCAAATCTAACACTGAACATTTTCAATTGAATGTTAATGAATTCCAATTGCACGCGTGGCTAGTGCCTAATTTGTTGGACAGAGCAGCCTTGAAACATTGTCTGGGGGGACGTTATAGGCTCCACATGTCTGCACTTGGCTGTGTCATATAAAAGAGACAGGTGTCTCTTTTTGGTCATGAGGATGTGGTAAGCCACCAACTGTTTCTCCAGCCTGGCCAAGTGTCACAGTTATAAAGCTTCATTCTGCTAGGTACCGAGCAGTCATCACTCATGGCCCTCCCTGCCTTGTTACTCTGCACCCGGAAGGTCAGCATTCTGTGTCCCCCTTAAACTGTGCAGAAGTTGTACCACGAGGCTTTTGCAAGCTCCCATGCCAGCTCATAAAAAGCCAGGAAACAAGGCAGAAAGACCAGAGTTAGGACCAGTGAACATCCCCTGAGGCGCTCTGCATGCTACCTCCATCTGCCTTCCTAAAGTGGAAGTTTCTGGATATGGCAAGCTATACAGACTCCCGTGGTATTTTGCTGAGGCAAGACCTGTGGGAAGACAGATGATGTTTGGAGAAGGTATAAATATGACTCAATGGACAGTGATGGAGCACTTGCCTGTATAGATAGTTTTGCGATGTTTCATTGGTCTTTGTATCTTCATCTTCACTTCATTGAGAGAGGCATGACAGACAACTTCTGGCATCCTGGCTGGTCCTGGTCTCTCCAGCTTACTTGTGCCAATTTGGTGGAATTCTGCTGGATTGTGCTACCGCTGCTGATTTGTGTTGTGTTTGGTATCTTGACACTACTGAACTGGACTGCTGGTAGCCTGACAGAAACTGGAATCGCCCCAAGGAACTCCTTCTACACAGGTCCACATCCTTTGTCCTATTTCTTATCTTTTCTCCCCTACCTTTGAATGGTGGGCTAAAAAGGGGGTGGGGAGTTGAAGTGCTTGTGAACCCTAATTAAAAGTAAGTTTTAAAAAGTCAAAGCTTCTGCCTTCCATGTCATTTTAGAAACTCCATTGCCCAGCTCCTACAATGCCATTCATCTCCTGTTGTCATCTTCTGGTCCCCATGATGGGTCCTATCTCTGGTCACTGATACACAGTGATGATTGCATTGTGCTCCCGACCTCTTTGGGGTCTGTGTGCTATTGCATTGTTTTAGTTTCTTTTTTGTTGTTGTGATAAAATCATCTGACTGAAGCCAACAAAGGGGAGGAAAGGGGTTATTTGGCTTATATTTCCAGATTGCATTCCAAGTTAGGACAGGAACTTGAAGCAGACACCATGGAATCTGGCTTGCTCACAGGTCAATGCTTAGTTAGCTTCCTTATACATCTCAGGCTCATGTTACTAGGGAATGGCACCACCCTTAGTGGGCAGGGCCTTCCTTCATCTAGAATTACCCATGGACCAATCTGATCTAGGCAATGCCTCAACTCAGGCTTCTTTCTCAGATGACTTTAGTCTTTATTAGATTGACAATTAAAGCTACCTAGAAAAGGGATGAATATGGTTGTGTACCCGAGACTCACTGACATCATTGACATCATGGTAGTATTGGAACGTGGGGCTTTTAAGAGAGAGTTTGAGTAATGGAGACAAAAAGTTCTCAGTAATTCAAGATTTGTTTTGCTTTCTAGAGAATGGGTTGTTATAAAACATGTCTACTTCCTTCTTTCTCTTCTTGGTGGTTCTGCTTGCCTGTCTGCTTTCTGTCATGCAATGAGGTGGTGTGAGAGGCTCATTTAGACTCCTCAGCCTTCAGGGCCACGAGCTAGAATTCTATGTGTATATTTATATATATGTACAAATATGTATGTTCATGTGTTCATATATGTGCAGGTACATGTATGAATAGGTATGTATGCATATGTGGTGGAGCCCAGACTGGGGTCAACCTTAGGTGCTGTCCTCAAGTACCAGTCACCTTTTTTCCCCCTCACATAGAATACAGGGTTTGAACTCAGTCCTCATAATTGCAAGGCTTTTACAAACTGAGCCATCACTCTATCTTCTATTCCCTGTAATTTTTATATATCCACCCCGTCTCAGGCATTCTGTTACAGCAATGGAACATGAGTTCAAATAGGGATAGACATGAGCATGCTTCTGAGGTTGGGTCCAGGGACAGATCTTGCCAAAGTAAGGCTATCTCCCTGTCCCATTAGGCACGAGAGTCTATAGCTTCTTGTTCATTGTCTAATATTGATGAAGCTTTCTTCCAATAGTCAGCTCTGTTCCTGTGAACTGCTGCACAGCTGAAAAAGTGTCTGTAGCTGCTTTGAAGGCTCCATATTATCTGGATCTGGCAATAGGATAAAGGACAGGTTCAGTGTACAATAATGATGTTCTACTGTCAGTGGATGGGTAGAGTGGCCCCCAGGAAGTGAGGGTTTCTTCTACAAAGGAGCAGGGGGGAGGCAGAGATAAGATGGGCCTTTGCAGGTTGAGGGGTAACATGCAGGGGTGGTGTCTGGTTCCAACAGGGCTTGTGATAAGAGGGTAAGCACTTGGGGTACAGTTGGCAGGGTAGTTTCAGATTCTTCCACAGGCAATTTTAAATGAAAGGGGAATTTATTTTTTTAAATAATAATTTGTCTTTATTCTTGAGAATTTTATGTATGCAGCAATGAAACATGATTATATCTAGTCCCCATCCCACCAACCAGTTCCTCCCAGATTTCCCTCAATAAAGCCTCCTTAAAGTTATTTTATTCTTTTGATAACCCACTACATCAAAGTTAGTCCTACCCATGTATATGTGGAAATGGGGTCATCCCCTGGAGCGTAGGAAACCTACCATTGGCCAGACATTAAAAAAAAAAAGGATTCTCCCTCCTTCAGCAGCTCAGCTGCCAATATCTCCTTAATAGGGGTTGGATAAGCATATGTGTGTATATATGTGATCCTCTTAGTAAGGGCTGGATAAGCACACGTGTGTACACATGTGATCTTACAAAGGTCTGCCAGAGAGTTGCATTGTCTCCACCACACTCAGATGTTCACAGAAATGTATTTTCCTGAGTTGGCTTGTTGCAGATATGAAACCTGGGTCTCGGGAATTATAAGCACGAGAAAGTACCTGATGTAGTTGTTTAGTAATGTCGACCTGAGTCATTATTTGAGCTTTTTTTCTGGGATTAATGCTGCCTTTCCTATTTCTATTGCTCCTTCTTTTCTTCTTATCTTCCTTCCTTCCTCATGTGTGTGTGTGTGGGGGGGTAGGGAAGTGCAGCTTTGGAGTTCTGGAAAGCAGAGGGGCTTGGCCTCTCTCATCTCCAGGGCACCCCTCACTAGCTTCCCCTAGTACAATGAGCCAGGGTTATCATATGTGAAGCTGATGTAGGAACCATTCAAGTGTCCAGATAGTGGGGAGTGCTGGTCTTCACTGCTGCAGATATAGGTTCCTACCTTAATTTATTTGTATTTTAAATGTAAAGTATTTATTTAGCCTTGGACTCACTATGGAGTGAAGATGGTCTTTAACTCCCTCACCTTCCTTTCTCTACATCTCAAGCATTAGGATAACTGCATGTAACCACCATGCTTATGCAGTGACAGGGATCAAACTGAAGGGTTTTTTTTTTTTTTTTTTTTTCATGCTGTTGACTGAGCCACATTGTCATCCTAGGTCTTCACCTTTTAAATCCGATATGAAAACTGTCTTTAATATTGGGACTTCTATTGGGACATCGGAACTGCTGAGCTTACTCACTAAGACCTTGTATGACATGTCAGTAGGCACGAATAAAGATGAGACCTGCAGCTAGTGGGGGATCCTTTCTCATCCCCAAGCAATTGTTCCAATAATTCTATATGATGAACAGTATGACCAAAAGCAACTTGGGGAATTTATTTACAGGGTTATATATGTATATGTATATGTATATATATATGTACATATATATGCATACATACACAGGGTTAAAATATTTACAGGGTTATATATATCATCTTACATAATATAGTCCAGCATGAAAGGAGGGAGAAAGGACCTCAAAGCTGAAACTGAAACAGAGAACATGCTGCTCACTGGCTTCCTCCCCATGACCCTCTCCACTTGCTTTGCTGTACACCCACCTGCCCACAGTACCACCCAGAGCTAACTGGCCTTCCCACATCAATCACCAACCAAGAAAACACCCCAGAGACCAGCCCACCAGCTAGTCCAATGGAAACGATTTCTGAGTTGAGGTTGGTCCTCAGATGGCCCTAGCTTGTGCTGACAAATAAGAAGAAAAACAAAAACCAAGCCCCATGCATCACAGTGGGGTCCAATCTGCTACCCCACTAACTGTCCTTACTCTTTAATGGCCTCCATCCAAGTGCAGGTGCACTGGGTGCTGGTCATAAGCACAAAACTTTTGAGGGAACAGTTCAGCCCTTCTGGAGACTTGCGGGTTTCTACTGTCAAATCCTTGGGGACACTTCTGGATGCAGTGTCTTGCTCTTGTTGCCTCTGTTTCTATCTAGATGCTTCCAAGCTGCCTGTATCTTCCAGAGAGGAATGGGCTATCTTGCACTTGATATCAGCCCTCTGTGTCTTTGCCCCACAAGTACTGGGGAGAGCTCACTATCCTGTCTTCCTGCCTTCATTCCAAGTGTGCTCAGCCACACTTTGATGGTCTTTTCTCTCTGAATAATGTTGGGTTTTCAAGCTCCTGATTAAACCGGGATCAATTTTGACATTGCTCTATTGAAAGCCGCCACCCCATTCCCCCAACCCCCTCCAAGCCCTGCGAGCCAGCATCTGGAAGCCCAGAGGCAGGAAGTGCCAAATAGAGAGAGCTGTATTAGAAATTATCTTTTTTAAAAAAAAGTCCTTCTCAGCTGCCCATCAAAATTCATGCATAAGCATGCAGCATTTTGAAGCCATCTCTTTTGCTTCCCTTGAATTTGATGGCATGATTTGTGTGAATGTTAGCCATTGCGAGTGAATGTAATTTGCTA
This sequence comes from Arvicanthis niloticus, assembly GCF_011762505.2. NCBI lineage: Eukaryota > Metazoa > Chordata > Mammalia > Rodentia > Muridae > Arvicanthis > Arvicanthis niloticus. The sequence goes on along the minus strand of NC_047667.1, from coordinate 16,329,964 downwards.
CATTTTACTAATTATTGGAATGTCATGCTCTGTAGCTGTAATGTTGCAGAACCGTGGTAGCAGAGCTATCCTAGAGGAGTAGAAATTAGTGAAGTCTCACCAAGCAGGGACAGAGAAAGGCTATTTATTCATGGTGTGCCGAGGCAAGGGAGTCAGCCACTGTCACTTGCATTGAAGAAATAGACCCAGAAGCAGGCATGGAGTGGGCAATGTCTACAGAGTAAAGGAGGAAGGTTTCCCACATCCACAGGTTAGAGGATTCTACTGGGGAAGATGGGATAAGCTAAGGACAGCCCATGGAGCTGGTTAGGGGAACGTATTTTACTTTCTTCACTTTGTCCTAAGCTAGCAGCAGGGACTATAATTAGGGCAGTTGTCACTCTATTACTCAAACACTGGCAATCCGAGACCTGTTGCTATGGGATTCTTTGGCTTCTTAGAGCCATAATTAGAGACAGTATTCTGATTACCAGAGAGCAGGCTGCCTACACCTAGATGACAGGTCTCCTGGAGAGTCGTTATAGATGCAGTCAGTATTCTGTTTTGATGTACAGCTTGTCCACGACATATCTAGTCTCTTGGGCTCTTGTTGAAGTCCTTCCAGGCCCTTACCTTTGCATCTGGCACCTCTAGATGAACTGATCGGAGATCAGAATAAGCATCTTGCATGGTCCTACACCCAGGAGGTCTCAAGGCAATGGGACATTTCCATGTACTCAGGCACCACAGTGTCCTTTCTGTCCTGACCACATTGTTCTCAGGATGTAGGTTCACTAATGCCTCTGCTTTCTGTTGCCTTTAAAAAATGGAGGGTTGGGTAGATGACTTGATTGGTAAAGTATGCTGACCCAAGTCCATAAAAAGCCAGGTGCTGGGAATATGTCATAATCTCAGTGGTGCTGGGATACATGCCTGTAATCTCAGTGGTGGGAAGATGCATGCCTGTAATCTCAGTGGTGCTGGGATACATGCCTGTAATCTCAGTGGTGCTGGGATACATGCCTGTAATCTCAGTGGTGCTGGGATACATGCCTGTAATCTCAGTGGTGCTGGGATACATGCCTGTAATCTCAGTGGTGCTGGGATACATGCCTGTAATCTCAGTGGTGCTGGGATACATGCCTGTAATCTCAGTGGTGCTGGGATACATGCCTGTAATCTCAGTGATGCTGGGATACATGCCTGTAATCTCAGTGGTGCTGGGATACATGCCTGTAATCTCAGTGGTGGGAAGGTGCATGCCTGTAATCTCAGTGTTGGGGAGGAGACAGGCTTGCCCAATCAGTAAGCTCTAGGTTGGGTGAGATACCCTGATTCAAAAAGGCAAAGAGCAGTTGAACGAGATACTTAGTATGGGCCCCTAGCCTCCACATGTGCACATGTCTCAGGTATAAATGCACAAACACATGAATATATATTTTGAGAATAAATAAATAAGTAAATCTAGACCCAAAAACTGCATGTATGGTTCAGAAAGTGTCACAACCCAGACACTGAAGGTAACCTGTCTCCCAACACCACCTGTCCTTCTGAGCGTCCACAGTATCCTGGTGTCTGCCTTAATTGTATGTGTGTTGTAAATGTGTGTACAAAATGCTTCAATAATTTTAAAAAGATGGCAAATGGAGCAGATTGAGTGTAGACTTTTATCTTTCCTGTTATTATATAACCCAAATAGGATCATATTTACATTGTACTGTATCTTCTCTTTCAACATAATTTTCTAGAAATTTCCGCTTATTTATATCTAGAGAGCAGCACATTTTTGTCATCGTTGTCATCATCATCATCGTTGTCATCAACCTTTTTCCTTTTTTTTTCCTGAGACAGGGTCTCATGTAGCCTAGGCCGGTCTTGAACTTGCTACGTAGTAGCCAAGGATGGCCTTGAACTTTTGATCCTCTTGTTTTGCACCTACTAAGTACTAAGGTTAGAGACACATACCAGCATGCTCAGTTTGTGTGGTGCCGGGCATGGGCATGCAACCTAGAGCTTTATGCATGCTGGGCAAGCTCTCTACCAATGAAACCACACCCCAGCCTCATGTCTTTTTAAAAACATGATTGCAAAGCAGTCCATTCTTATGTCACAAACTATTTGTCTTCTTCCTAAAAATGTGTGTGTGTATGTGTGCTTAAGAATATGAATATTAACATGCACACACAGACCAGAGGTTAAACCTCAGGTGTGATTTCTCAGGGGCCATCCATCTTTATTTTTATCTATTTCTAATTTATTATTTAGTGTGCATGTGTATGTGTATATACGTGCCATGGCACATATGCGAAGCTCAGAGGACAACTTGTGCAGTAGGTTTTTCTCCTTCCACCATGTGGGTCCCGAGGTTCAAACTCAGTTCATTGATCTTGATGACTAACACCTTCACCAGCTGTGCCAGCTCTCTCATCCCCACCTTACTTTTTGAGACAGGACCTTTCACTGCTGTGGAGCTCCAAGTAGGCTAGACTGGTTGGCCATTGACCCCCAAGAATCCATCTGCTTCTGTCTCCCAGTTCTGGGATTATAATTACACAGCATGGCACCCAGCTCTTAAAATGTTGGCTCTGGGGATCAAGCTCAGGTCTTTATACTTAGAGTTCAAACACCTTACTGATTGCTGTTGTACAGTGTCCTCCGCTCCAGCCCCAGGGGCCTTTTGACCCTGCTTGTCCTCTGTTTCCTGGTTAGCATCTCAAGGTCTGGCCTACTTCTCCCCTGGTAGGACAGAGTCAGCTTCTTTGTCTGGAATCTCAAGCACAGACTTGAAGGTTAGGGGCAGAAGAGCAGACAAAATGTGGGTCTTAGCAACACATGTCGAGGCAGGCGCCCTAGCTCTGGTGACCATGGGTCCTTAGAGTTCTCTCATGCCTGTTGGGGTTCATCCTCCAAATCTCTGCTCATCATTTGTGTCCTAGTTTCATTTATGAAATGTGATGAAACACACTGACAAAAGCAACATAGGACAGGAAGGGCTTATCTGGTTTACAGTTTCAGGTTCCAGTCCACCACTTTGGAGCAGTTAAGTCAGACACTCAAGCAGCTAATCTCACTGGATCCACAGTCAAAAGCAGAGAGAAATGAATGAAGCAATGCCTCCTGCTGGCTTTCTTCCATCTCATATAGTTCAGGACCCCCTGCCTAGGGAATGTTGTCACCCACAATGGGCTAGGCCCTCCTACAACAATTAACAGTCAAGACAATCCCACACAGCCATACCTACAAACCTACCTGGTAAGGGCAATTCTTACTGAGGCTCTCTCCCCAGGTGATTCTGTAGCAAGGTGGCATTTATGTTATTGTTATTTTATTTTTATGTACACTGTCACTGTCTTCAGACACACCAGAAGAGGGCATCAGATCACATTACAGATCGTTGTGAGCCACCATGTGGTTGCTGGGAATTGAACTCCGGACCTCTGGAAGAGCAACCAGTCCTCTTTACCTCTGAGCCATCTCTCCAGTACCCCCCCCCCTTTTAAAAAGTAATTTATTTATTATTTTTTAATGTGCATTGGTGTGTGGGTGTTAGATCCATTAAAACTAGAGTTACAGACAGTCAGTCTATGTGGGTACTGAGAATTGAACCTGGGTCCTTTGGAAGAGCAGCCAGTACTCTTAACCACTGAGCCATCTCTGCAGACCCTGCAATTTAAAACTAATCATCACATCTACATCTTTGGGCAGTAGGGCAAGGGTCCCACCTGTAGGAGACATCGAATAAAGCTGATGAAACATGGACTGATGCAACCCAGGCAGCTATAGAGAAGGTAGGGATTGGTCTCTGCCATGGTCAGTTTTGCTCCTCAGTGGTAGAACAGTCTTTCTCACCCCTCAGTTTTTAAACTTACCATGTATTTGGACTGGACACTACTGGCTGCTGGTTGCAACTAGTTCTATTGAAAGGGATGCTTGTACACATGTACATATGTAGGTGTCTATGTAAGTGTGCACATGCCATGGTTCACATGTGGAGGGCAGATGACAATCTGCTGGTGTCAGTTCTCTCCTCCACCATGCGAATCCTGGGGACTAAACTCAGATCATCAGGCTTGGTGGCAAGCCCCTTTACCCTTTACCCAGGAATTTCCTATTTACAACAATGCCTTGTTTTACAGAGTTGAAAGGTTAGCACATGTGTGACTTTACTCTCCCCTGTACCAGTGCAGCCAGGAAAACATGTCAGGGCAGCAGCCATATTTATCATTTAATAACTGAAAAGAAGCCCAGAGGAGCTAAGGGACTTGGTCAAGGTTCTGCTCAGTTTGTGGTAGGACTGGGCTTAGAACCTGGATCTCATAGCTCATTCTTTACATCACTGGTGTTTTGATTCTTACTTTTTAAAGAAGATCTATTATTTCTGTTATTTACATGTATGTGAATGTGCACATGCACATGTGGCCACCTCAGGAGGCCAGAAGAGGGTGTCAGATCTCAGGAGCTAGAGTGACAGGTACTTATGAGCTGTCCAGTGTGGGCGTTGCCGAACACGAGCAGCAAGCAAGCATGCCTAACCATTGAGCCATCTCTCTAGGCTCCTCCTTGCTTTGGTTCATAATCTGTGTTCTCAGGGACGAGGCATTTGTTTTCTTTTCATACTAATTCCTTCTTAGTACCACTTGGTGATGCTGAATCTTCATTGCCAACTTGTACATGGAACTTAGAATCTCCATGGAAACATACTCCTACAGCTGTGTATGAAGGATTCCAGAGAGGGTTAATTGGAGTGGGAAGACTCACCTTGAATGTGCACAGCACCATCCCACGGGCTGGGGTCCATCCGTGAATAACTGCTCTTTGACTATGGACACAATGTGAGCAGCCAGCTTACAGTCCTAACGAGCCCAAATAAATCCTTCCTCCCATAGGCTTTCTTTGTTGGGCATTTTGCCTCAGCAATGAGTAAACTAACAGATACTCATACAATAAATGCTGATTGTTTGATTAATAAGACATGCTGGAAAGCCACATACAAGTTATCTAGATATTATAACAATTAGAAGGTATACTTTATCACAGTTATGAAAAAGGAGACCTGGTACACTAGAAACGAATTGCTTTACCATTGCTTGGAAGACAAGGGTCACCAACAGAAAATGTAAAATCCATTCGATAGTGTATGATTACCCTACTTTGTGTCTTGTAAAGCTTGCCAATTACTTCCATACCTATGATCTCCTGTGGTCTTCAGGAAACCTGTCTGAGGTGCCCTGTGAAAGTAGCAGTCAAGGGCAGAAGTTGGAGCGTTTCTGTCCCCCCATTAGCTTGGGAATAGAATTGCCAAGAGAAGCATAGCACGGTCAGTTTATGGGTGCAACCATGCTCTGTTTATATAGAGAGGAGACAGGGCATGGTTGCCTCCAGCAGTGGATGGGTGTTGGTCACTGTGTCCACCCAGCAGCTAACATGGGATATCTATCTGGAACATGCCTGGTCTTGTGCACTGTACAGATTTCAGTTCCACTCCACAAAGGGGAGATAGAGCAGTGGGCTAGGCCAGGTGGCATGAGATGTACAGGCTTAGACAACACAAATGGGTGCACCATCATTAAAGTGAACGGGTTGAGACATTACCACTCAGGCAAAATCACCAAGCACAGGCTATGCTAACTCTCTGTCTCTAGGCCAAATGGCCGTCCTGTGGGCTCAGAAGGGGAACAAAAGCCTGAATGCACAATGAGACTGCCTTCCTCAACAAGGAAGGGAAGGCATCATTGAAATCCAGGTTTGCACACATCCAGGCCCTTGGATACTCACTATTCCATTTGAAACTCCAAATAAGAGAACTTATATCTCCCATGTGCTTTAGATGGGTCCAGTCAGCAGTTCCAGAGACAAGCCTGGAGCTAGGACAGTGAGACGATGGATCCTGTTTTAGGGTCCTTAATAAGGGAACTCTGCAGTTTATTGTTAGATTCAGCTATGGCTTCTAGGTTCAGGATGCAACCAAGTCACCAGGATGCTGCCTGGTCCTCAGATATGATATGATGCCTCCTGGCCCTCAGGGATGCTGGGATGTTACCTGGCCCTCAGGGATGCTGGGATGCTGCCTGGTCCTTAGAGTTCCAGGTTGTCTGTTTGCCCGAGTGAGCAGGTTTGCTGCTTTCCCTCTCCTTGGCAATGTACCACTCATGCCAAATTACTGAATGCACAGAGTTTATTGATGCTTCATGAAAAATGGAAGGTAATTACACCCCAGGCCCCAAACACTCCAATTCTCAGCTGTTCTTGTGCCTCGAGTTCCACTAAGCACTTTTCTCTGTGGGGAATGTCTGATTCATCTGCTGTAAGCCCCATATAGGAGTCTCTGCCTCCATTGCAGGCATCGATAGTGCCTTTATATTCCTTTCTTTCACTTGTGAGGCTTCGTGTTTTTTTTTTTCTTGCTTTGATTTTTAAAACAATCTATTGCTCCTCTTTCCTACATTTTCTTTTTATAGCCTGTGCTTTGGAAGGCTTTCCTGCAGTCTTACAGCTTTTATGCCTGCTTTCTCAAAGAGATCCCTCTCAAGGGTTGAATTCTTACTCAGTGTAGGTACAGCCAAATCTTATTTCATGTATCAGTTTGCATTCCTTCTTATGAGTATTCCCATCTTACAGACCAGCAAACCAAGGCTCCAACAGTTTTATGAGCATCAAAACTGTGACCTCCTTTTGAGGATTGTCCCTTCTTCCTATTTTCTTCAGGAGATTTCAGTGTTGAGTGTGTTTTGTGATCCTATGGAGCTGAATCCTGCTTTATTTTTTATAAGTAAAATTTATAAATGATTATCTCACAGGACACTTTCCACTTACTGGCTACAGCACAGAATTCAAGGAGCAGTGTCTCGATGTTAAAAAGGTACAAGGTCTGCCGCAGCTATGGCTAGCAGAGCCAACTCAATATAACTTCTTTATATTCCTTGGAAAAATAATTGTCTCATTTATTTTCACCCTCACCATCCAGTCCTGTTGCCAAGGTCAAGTTCAGGATGCCAATGCATTGCACTGGCACCAAGTTGACCCCCCCAAGAATAATTCTCATCATGCAGACAGAACAAGGTACCTGGGCCAGTGTTCTGTCAGGTGGCCATCAGAGATGAGGGGGTTAGAGGCTGGGAATGAGCGAGATAAAGGTTCATCCTCGAGAAAGTGCAAGATGGATCAATGCTCAGTCACACTGGAAGGATGTCACACGTGTTCGATGGACACCGAGAGGCCTTCTTATTAAGGGAAGTCTAATGTCTAGCAAAATCCAATCCTAGCAAATCTACTCAGCACTGAATTAAATCGTAACCTTTTCCTCTCTAGCCAGGTAAACATTTCTTCTTCAGCGGTCAGCCTGCTGTCAGGAGGCAGTGACTAAGTGCTAGAAAATCCTCACAGACAAGTTTTGCTCCAATGCACAAATTACATCACGGGATAATAACTGGGAAAGAATGTACGGTGGCAGGTCATTGATTTATGAGGCCAGCTCAGGAGAAGGAAATGAAGACAAAGAATCTTCGAAGGTTGATTATACGTGTTTAGCAAAGATGAATGAACGGCTGTCACTAATTAGGTTTTCTTATTCAACTGTTAGTTACTAGACGAGGTACAGTGTCAAATACTAAAGAGGCTACAGTGCACACAGCACTGCTCATCTTTAAGGGGGCTCTCAACAGATGAGTGTATTCAACATGGCTTCACAGTTTAGGCTGCAAGTGAAGCAAAACCCAAGGTTCTACCAGGACAGAGACCTCTGTCTTGATGGTTGTGGTGGTTTGAATATACTTGGGCCATGGGAAGTGGCACTATTAAGAGGTGTGGCCTTGCTGGATGAATTACATCATGATGGGGGTCGATTTTGAGGTCCTATGCTTAAGCTCTCCCCAGGGCAGAAGAGTTTCCTCTGAACTGCCTGCAGAAGACAGTCTACTCCTGGCTGCCTTAGGATCAAGATGTAGAACTCACAGCTTCTTCCTGCTCCAGAACCATGTCTGCCTGCTTCCTGACATGATGATAATAGACTGAACGGCTGAAACTGTAAGCCAGCCCAATTAAATGTTTTCTTTGATAAGAGTTGCCTTGGTCATGGTGTCTCTTCACAGCAGTAAAACCTACACTAAGACAATGGTCAAGGCGAGTCTTGAGCAATGGTCAAAAACTTCATTACCAGGGGCAAACCTACTATGATTATCTTGCTAACTGAACACAGTATTGAATTACCTTCTGAAGGCCCATCTCTATGCCCATAGAGTCAGGTAACTGTCATAGCCCATGAGAGAAGCTAATTTGTGCAGTAGACGGCAGTCAGTTCAGAGACTCACAACCAGTCCAACTGCAGACAGTGTCTGTGGAATACTCAGTCACAAAAGGGACTTCTGTGTCACACCTCCTCCATCTAAGGCTTACTCAGGGAATATTTCAGAATAAGGTATGAAAAAATTATTAAGAGCTAGAGGTTGAGGACAACTGGCAACTTTTGAAACGGTGTCTTCACAATGTGCCAGGACAGCTTCATTCAGAAAACCCCAGCAGCTGTGATTGCCTGCACAAGGTCCATGAAAGAACAAGTCAGTTAACATCCTGTCCTGAACTGGGGAGAAGCAGATCAGCCTCCAACTATTGACAGTTGCTGACTGCTTGTTCAGGTAGAGTCAGTTATCTTTAGGGTGTACTCCCATGGCAGGTTTCCCATGTGCTACTTGAGGGCCCAACATCCATGCATGTAGGGTGCACTAGTTGAATTAAGTGGGTTATTAAAAACAGGAGAAGAAATGCATTTAGGAGGGAGTATGGAGAGAATCAGAGGAGGCAAGTGCAAGGGAATATGAAATTCATTGTATGAATGTACAAAACTCATAAAGAAGTTCTCAAAGAATAAATAAAAATATCATACAAGAAACTCTTCTGAGCTAGTATATGTACCAGGCCAAGGAAGAGTTAGAAGTGCCTATCCCAGTAAAGAAAGCAGCCAAGGCCAGAGGTTGGAAGAGGGCTAGCGGGTGAGAACAAGCAAGTATGGGTGGGAGAGGAGTTGTATTTGTCAGAGTTCTCTAGAGCAGCTGAAGAGTGACTTTCTATCACAAAGAGGATTTGTTACATTGGCTTACATGATATGGTCTGGGCAATAAAACAATGGCCAGTTACACACTGTAGGGGCTGAAAACAGGGGAGCTGGAAGTCTCAGAAACCATTATCCAGTGCTGAAGGCCTAGAGGATTCCAGCAGCAGCAGCAGCAGCAGCAGCAGCAGCAGCAGCAGCAGCAGCAGCAGCAGCAGGAGCAGCAGCAAGATAGATGCTGTCACCAACAAGAAGTGAAACAGGCAGGAACAGTGTTGCTTTTTTATTGGGTTTATTTATAACTGGGCACCTACCAGACCTAAGAGAAGACATTCCCTCATCAGTTAGTGCTAGAAACTTTTAGAAATGCCCTTCACAGAATCACCCAGAAGAATTTCTCATAGCTGATTTCAGACCCCACCAAGTTGACCCCTGAGAATAATCACTGCAGGAGAGAAAAATATTTAAATTTTAACCATGTCAAGATAGAAGTGTTCTGGGAATATCTAAATCACAATGTGCCAGAAGAGAAAACAGATCTTACATCTAGGGATGAAGAGGTGAAATGTATGCTGACAGTCAGAGCTACTCAATACCACAAGCCTGGAACTGGAACTCCATCGAACTGAGTGTCCAGGTGTGTGGTCAGAAATGAATGAACTATTGTGTCTAACACACAGGTCAAGAATAGACCATTTTACCATCTCTTCTCTCTGTTGTCCACATCAGTATCTCCTCTTTATTCTCTGCAATCTCTGCAGTGTGAAATTCCATCCACCTTCTTTCTTTCCATGTGAAAACATTTTGACTGTGCTTTGTTTATCACAGCATATACTGCTAGATTGACACAGGTGAGGGGTGCAGCTTCTCCAAGGTGCAGAGTGGGTCTCACTCCCCTCTAAAGCTGGGGTTTTTGCAACTTCTGCTCAGCAAGATAAGTATTACCAGAAAACAATAAGAATCCACATGCATACTGTGTTTAACAAATCTGTCTTCTATGAAAACCTTTGACTTAGTAGCATTTGAAAGTGAGAAAACTTAGATAAAGATTGTTTTAAAAGCACACACATGTATAATTAAAAATAAAATATATCTTACACACATCCTCTCTCTCTCTCTCTCTCTCTCTCTCTCTCTCTCTTTCTCTCTTCCCCCCTCCAGGAGATATAGAGCCATGATTTCCGCATGTTTGAAAGCTTCTAAGTAGCATTTTCTCTGATTGAGGAACCTGGCTATCCAGTTTCATACACTATTTCCCGACCCCTTGCTCATCCTAGTTACTGGACTCCTGCACACAGTGGGAAGAGGGGAGATGGTTTCATTAGCTGATCTTTCCCTTTTGGTTGTATAGAATGAGAGTCCCCTACAAAATTAGTTACCTCCTTCCTCAAAGTCCTGTGGGATTTGAATATTGGGGTTTGTTATTGGGAAGTGAAAGTTTTCATAATGCTGTTTTAAATTCCATGACTGTCAAAGTCCATGGACTGAGGAGATGAAAAAGAGGCATTCCCAAAGGAGGGGCAAACACAAGAAGCTGATACAGAGAGAAAAATGAAGGGAGGAAAGTACTCAGGAAAAGAGAAGTAACAAATTCCCTAAAGAAATCCGGGGGGGGGGGGGGGGGGGATTAACAAACGACTGGAGGAAATAAATAAGTCCCTTAAAGAAAACCAAGAATGGACAACTAAAGACTTGAAGGAAACTTATAAAACTGTTTAAGACTTGATAGTGAAAACAGAAGCAATAACAGCAAAACACAAATTGAGGGATTCTGGAAAGGAAAACCTTAGGAATCTGAACAGGAACTACAGAGCCTCACCAACAGAACACAAGAGATGAAAGAGAGAATATCAGGCATTGAAGATACCATAGAAGAAATGGATACATTGGTCAAAGAAAATGTTAACTATAAAAAAAAATTTCTGGTTCAAAAAAATACAGAAAATCTAGAACAGTATGAAATGACCAAAATTAAGAATAAAAGGAACAGAGGAAGAAGAAGAATCCCAACACAAAGGCCCAGACAAAGTCTCAACAAAATTATAGAAGAAAAATATCCTAACATAAAGAAGGGCATTCCTACAAAGATACAAGAGCCTTACTGAACACCGAATAGATTAGGCCAGAAAAGAAAGTCCTCATTGCCAAATAATAATCAAAACAATAAACATACAGAATAAATAAATACTATTTAAATGCAATTGAAAAGTCTCAAATAATATATAAAAGCAGATTTATTAGAATTAATCATGATTTCTCAGTGGAGACTCTAAAATCCAGAAAGGCCTGAACAGATGTGATACAGATTCTAAGAGACCACAGATGCCAGCCTATCCTATTATACCCAGTGATGCTTTCAATCGCCATAGATGGAGAAAATAAGACATTCATGACAAAATAAAATTTAACAATATCTGTATAAATCAAGGAGAAGCTAGCACATGTTATAAAACAAATGGACCTAACTGATATAAAGCATAAAGCAGTCTCCCCAGATCAAAAAAAAAAAAAAAAAAATAGAAATAACTCCCTGCATCCTAACTGACCATGGTGGATTAAAGCTGGGTGTCAACAAGAGAAACAACAGAAAGCTTACAAACTTATGGGAACAGCTCTCACTGAATAAAAAATGGGTCAAAACAGAAATAAAGAAAGAGATTAAAGACTTTCCAGAATTCAATGGAAATAAATACACAGCATAGCTAAATTTAAAGGACACAATGAAAGCAGTGCTAAGGGGCAAGTTCATAGTACTGACTACATAAAGAAATTGGAGAGATCTCATGCTAGCATCTTGAAAGCACACCTGAAAGCTTAAGAACAAAAAGAAGCAAGCACACCGGAGAGGGGTGTGACAAGAAATAATCAAACTGAGGGCTGCAATCAATAAAATAGAAACAAAGAGAACAATAAAAAAAAAATCAATGAAACAAAGAGTTGGTTGTTTGAGAAAATCTACCAGAGAAACAGACCTTATCCAAACTAACTTACAGAAGGAGAAAGAATATCCAAATTGAAAAAAATCCAAAATGAAAAGATGGGGCAGGGCACATAACAATAGACATGGAGGAAATCCATAGACTCATAAGGTCATGCTTTCAAAACCTGTACTCCACCAAGTTAAAAAAATCTAAAAGAAATAAATAATTTTCTTGATAGGTTCCACTCCCCAAAGTTAAACAAAGACCAGATAAACAATTTAAGTAGATCTATAACTCCTAGTGAAATAGAAGCAGACATTAAACGTCTTCCAACTAAAAAAGCCCAGGGCCAGATGGTTCTAGCACAGAATTGTATCAGAGTTCCAAGAAGAGTTGATGCCAGTAATACTCAAATTCTTCCCCAAAACAGAAACAAAAGAAATATTGCCAACTCATTTTATGAGACCACAGTCATCCTGACACCCAAACCATATAAAGACTCAACAAAGAAAGAGAATTACATACCAATTTCCCTCATGAACATAAAGGCAAAATACTCAAAATACTTGGAAACCATATCCAAGAACACATAGAAAAGTTCATCCACAATGATCAGGTAGCCTTCATTCCAGAGATGCAGGAGTGGTTCAAGAAACAAAAACCAGTAAATGTAATCCATCAAATAACTATACTGAAAGAAAAAACTAACCATCTCATTAGATGCAGACAAAACCTTTGGCATAATTCAACAACCCTTCATAATAAAATTTTTGGAGAGATTAAAGATATAAGGGACATTATAAAGGCAGTTTATAGCAGGCCCATAGTCAACATCAAATTAAATGGAGAGAAACTCAAAGAAATTCCACTAAAATCAGGACCAAGACAAGATTGTCCCCTCTTTCCCATATCTATCTGATATAGTACTTGAGTGTTTAGCTAAAGCAATAAATAAGACCATGAAAACTGACCAAGGGAATACAAATGGGAAAGACATAAAAGTATCGTTTTTTGAAGATGATAAGATAATATACGTAAATGACCCTAAAAAGTCACCAGGCAACTCGTATCACTGATAAACACTTTCAGTGAAGTGGCTGAATACAAGATTAGTTCAAAAAATAGTAGCCCTGCTACATAGAAATGACAGACTAAAAAGTAATCAGGAAAACAACACCTTTCACAATAGTCTCAAATAATATAAAAAACTTGGCATAACTCAAACCAAGAAAGTGAAATACTTATATAATAAAAATTTCAGTCTTTGGAAAAGAAATTGAAGAAGATACCAGAAGATGGAAAGGTCTCTCATCTTCATGGATCAGCAGGATTGACAGAGTAAAAATGGCCATCTTAACAAAAGCAATCTACAGAGTTAATTTAATTCCCATCAATATTCGAACACAATTCTTTATAGACCCTGAAAAGACAATCCTCAACTTCACATGGAAAAACACAAAACCCAGGATAGCTGAAACAATCCTGAGCAATTCAAGAACTGCCAGAGGTGTCACTATCCCTAATTTCAACCGGTACTACAGAGCTACAGTAATAAAAAAACTACATGACATTGGCATAAAAATGGGCCTATTGATTAACATAGCTGAATTGAAGACACAGATATAAATTCACACACCTATAGATACCTGATTTTCGATAAAGCCAGAAATATACATGTAAAAAAAAAAAGATATCATCTTCAACAAATTATGTTAGTCAAACTGATGCCTGTGTGTAGAAGAATGCAAATAGATTAATATTTATTACACCACACAATGCTCAAGTTTAAGTGGATCAAAGACCTCGATATAAAACAAAATACATTGAAGATAATGGAAAAATAAGTGAGTAGCCAGTATGGTGGTATGTGTATTTAATCCCAGGACTAGAAGCAGAAATAAGCAAATCTCTGAGTTCAAGGCCAGCCTGGTTTACATATCAAGTTGAGGAAAGCTGAGGTCACACAGAGAAATGCTAGCTCATAGATAGATAGATAGATAGATAGATAGATTATATAGATAGATAGATAGATAGATAAGCAAAAAAGAAAAGAAAGAAAGAAAGAAAGAAAGAAAGAACAAAAGAAATAATGTGAGGGAATAGCCTTGAACACATTGGCATAGGAGATGACTTTCTGGACAGAATACTAGTAGTGCAGGCACTATTATTATATTATATTATATTATATTATATTATATTATATTATATTAAAGTTAATAATAAATAGGACCTCATAGAACTGAGAAGCTTCTGTAAGGCAAATGACACCGTCAGTCAAAGTGGCAACTTACAGAATGGGAGAGTATTTTTACCAATTCAACATCTGAAACAGGACTAATATGTAAAATATATAAAGAATTCAAGACATTAGATATATAAAAAAAAAAAACCCTAAATAGTCCAATTGAAAGTGAGGTATAGATCTAAACAGCAAATTCTCAACAGAAGAATCTCAAGTGGTTGAGAAACACTTGAAGAAATTTTCAACATCCTTAGCCATCAGGGAAATGCAAATCAAAACTACCTTGAGATTCCATTGACACCTGTCAGAATGTCTAAGATAAAAAAAACACAAGTGATAACTTATATTGGTGAGAATTTGGAGCAAGGAGAAAATCTTTCCGTTGCTGGTGGGAACACAAACTCATACAGCCAATACGGAAATCAATGTCCGTTCCCTAGACAATTGGGAATTAATCTACCTCAAGACCCAGCTATACCATTCTTGGGCATGTGCTCAAAAGACACTCTATGCTACCACAAGGACACTTGCTCTACTACATATGTTTAGAGTGGTTTTATTTATAATAGCCATAAACTGAGAACATCCTAGATGTGGTACATCTACACAATGGAGTATTGCTCCACTGTTAAAGAACTAAACAAAGAATTCTCAACTGAGGAAACACAAATGGCCGAGAAGCACCTAAAGAAATGTTCAACATCCTTAGTCATCAGGGAAATGCAAATCAAAACAACCCTGTGATTTCACCTCATACTAGTCAGAATGGCTAAGATCAAAAACTCAGGTGAAAGCAGATGCTGGCGAGGATGTGGAGAAAGAGGAACACTCCTCCACTGTTGGTGGGGTTGCAAGCTGGTACAACCACTCTGGAAATCAGTCTGGCGTTTCCTCAGAAAATTGGACATAGCATTACTGGAGGACCTAGCTATATCACTCCTGGGCATATACCCAGAATATCCTCCAACATATAACAAGGACATATACTCCGCTATGTTCATAGCAGCCTTATTTATAATAGCCAGAAGCTGGAAAGGACCCAGATGTCCTTCAACAGAGGAATGGATACAAAAATGTGGTACATTTACACAATGGAGTACTACTCGGCTTTTAAAAACAATGAATTCGAGAAATTCTTAGGCAAATGGATGGAACTCGAAAATATCATCCTGAGTGAGGTAACCCAATCACAAAAGAGCACACATGATATGCACTCACTGATAAGTGGATATTAGCCCAAAAGCTCGAAATACCCAAGTTACAACTCACAGACCACATGAAGCTCATGAAGAAGAAAGACCAAAGTGTGGGTGCTTTGGTCCTTCTTAGAAGGAGTAACAAAATACTCATGGGAGCAAATATGGAGACAAAGTGTGGGACAGAAACTGAAGGAGGGGCTGTCTAGAGACCATTTCACTTGGGTATCTATCCCATGTGCAGTCACCAAAGGTAGACGCTGTTGTGGATGCCAGGAAGTGCATGCTGACAGGAGCCTGATATAGCTGTCTCCTTAGAGGTCTGCAAGAGCCTAATATATACAGAGGCAGATGCTCACAGCTAACCATTGAACTGATCATGGGGTTCCCAATGGAGGAGTGAGAGAGAAGACTGAAGGAGCTGAAAGGGTTTGTGGCCCCATGGGGAGAGCAACCATACCAACCAACCAGAGCTCCCAGGGTCTAAACCACCAGCCTAGGAGCACATAGGGAGAGACCCATAGCTCCAGCTGTATATGTAGGGGAGGATGGTCTTGTCGGGCATAGGTGGAAGATGAGGTTCTTGGTCCAGTGAAGGCTGGACACCAAGTGTGGGGGAATTCGAGGGTGGGGAGGTGGGAATGGGTGTGTGGCGGCACATCCTCATAGAAGCAGGAGGGAGGGGATGGGATGGAGTTCCTGAGTGGGGAGTAATGGGGAAAGGGGATCACATCTGAAATGTAAATAAAACATCCAATAAAAAAAGAAAAAAATGATATCATGAAATTTACAGGCAAATGGATAAAACTAGAAAAAATTTCATCCTTCACTAGGCAGCCCAGACCTAGAAAAAGAAATATGTATTCACTTGTAAGTAGTTGTTAAGTAAAGGACAATCACAGTAAAATACAAACACCCAGAGAGGCCTTACAAGAATGGCTGTAGAGGAAGGACTCTAGAGAGGATACATGGATCTGCCTCAGAGGGGAAAACAGATTTTGTGGATGTAGTGGGGACTAGAGGGGATGGGAACATGAGGTATCAAGTGTGGAGGGAGATATGGAGGGAGGGAGAGAGTGCAGATGATTAGTATTTGGGGGTGGCATCTATGGAGCTCTCTGGAAACCTAGTGCAATGGAAACTTTCTGGACCCTATGAGGGTGACCTTAGGGAGGACACCTTCTGTAACCAGGTAAGGATTCCACTGGTAGAACTGGGATACCAGCTCAGTCACTGGGTTGCCCAAACCCTCCTGGAACCTATGAAGGTGAATCTAATGAGAACTCCTTATAACAGGGGATTCAAAGTCATCTCTTATAGACTGGCAAGTTTTGCAGTGGTGGGTCTGGGTTGCATTCTATTGATTTGTTTCACCAATGAAGTCCCATGGAAATCTCCAAACAACCCAGACCAATGCTAAGACAAAAGATTTCTCTTTGCAAAATGAGCCCCCCGTTGCTGAGGTCAGCACCCACACAGCTCAACTAACATGGAAAGCTCATTGAACAACCTGGTGCCTGAAAGGAGCCCCTACCTCCATGAGCTATGCTTCTTTGATTGGGAAGGTATTCTGGAATGAAATGTAAATACCAAGCCAGTCAGATCAGACGTTGGTTGGTCACTTCCACAGTTTCTGTGCCACCATTGCCCTAGCATATTTGCAGACTGGACAGATTGCAAGTCTGACTTAAGAGTCACCCCACAAGAAGGAATGCATACCTGACACTGATTGGGTAACCAAGAACCAGAGACTAGATAGCCCAAAGACCTAGAGTAGAACCAAACATGACTGGTTAAAAACAAAACAAAACAAAACAAAACAAAACAAAACAAAACAAAACAAAAGAAAACAATAAAGTGATTACTAATGATATTCTGTTATACTCATAGACCAGTGCCTTATCCATCCATCATCAGAGAGGCTTCCTCCCGCAGCAGAACAGAACAGTGGCAGATATGAATGGAGAAGCATCTAAATTGGAGAGCTCCATCATATCCCTCCCCTTAGAGCATAGGGAATCCAGCAAAACAGGAGGAGGAAAGAGTGTAAGGGCCAGAGGGGATGGATGGACAACACCATGAGAACAAAGCCTCTGTAACAACTACGCCAGATGCAGATGAGCTCAGGGACTGAAGCCCCAAGCACAGGGCCTCCATGTACCAGGTCCTCTGCCTGTATATTATAGCTATCAGCTTAGAAGTTTTCTGGGACTCCTGATTATAGAACAAGCAGGTCTCTGACTCTTAGGAGTTTTCTGCTCTTGTTAGCTTGCTGTGACCAACTTTGCTATGAATGTTTTTGCTTTGTGCTTATTGTATTTTATTTTGTCCTGTTTGGTTGCTATCTCTTAGAAGCCTGTTATTTTCTAATGAGAGACAGAAATGGAGTAGATCTGGTGGGAAGGAGGAACTGGGAGGGGTGGGGGAAAAGGGCATGACAATCAGGATTATTTTATGTGAGAAAAGAATCAATTTTTAATAATAAAAAGAGATGTGAGTTTGGTCTCTCAGTCCCCCTTTTCACTGAACTTGTTACTTTTTTCTCAATAAACAGCCTCATTTCTTTAACTGCCTTCAAGGCAGAACTAATTGTTCCTTTCTTGGATACCTCAGCTATTGGTGTGTTCTCACATCAGGATAGGATCTTGTTACATTTCCTATTCAGTTAAAGATGTTCTTGAACTTCTGATCTTCCCAAGTTCTGCGACTTCAGGTATGTATCAACTCCCTGGTTAGTATGGTTCTAGGAATGGAGCCCAGGGTTTTGGCATACTGTAGCACTCTACCAATTGAGTCACATGCCCCGCCCTGTCAGGGCAACTTTTTGTATGTAATACTTGTACATTTACACGTGTGTATGGATTCATACATGTATATACACACAATGTGGTGGTTTGAAAGGAAATGATTCCCATAGGCCCATAGGGAGTGGCACTATTGGGAGGTGTGGCTTTATTGAAGGAAGTGTGTCACTAGGGGTGGGCTTGGGGTCTCAGATGCTCAGGACAGGTCCAGTGTGGCATTCTCTTCCTGCTGTCTGCCAATCTGCTCCTCCTCCAGCACTGTGTCTGCCTGCACAGTACCATGTTTCTGGCCTCTGAAACTGCAAGCCAGACCCAGTTAAATGATTTCCTTTGTAAGAATTGCCATGGTCATGGTGTCTCTTCACAGCAACACAGGACACACACCTTCTTCTAAATCTTTGTTTACCGCTATATTCCCACACAGCATGCATAACTTGATAAAGTGCCGATAAATGTTTGTTGGGTGATTAAGGGCTAGAGAGAGCCGAGTTCTCTCTGCACACCAGCACTGTGTCTGACAGTGTGGACTTGATTTTACGTTGTGTGTGTGTGTGAATGCATGTAGCCTAGCATGTCTGTGGAAGTCTGAGGACCATTGCTAGAGTCAGTTCTCTCCTCCATGTGAGATCTGGGGATTGAACTGAGGTTATCAGACTCGGCGGCAAGCACTTTTACTCACTGAGCCATCTTGTCAGCTCTTGAACTTGTTTTCTTTTAGCTAAATGGTGAGAGGCGGGAATTCTTTCACTTTCTGAGTAACTTCTGGCGTTTATGAAGAGGCTGTGTGTGAGAGAGGCAGTGTATATTTGTCCACACGTATCAGGCCTGAATTGATCATGATGTAAAAATTTAGATGTGAACCAGAGAGCGGACTTAGCATACAGATAACAACCTAAATAAAACCAAGTGTGGTCTTCCAAAACAGCGCCAATGTGGGTGTCTATCTGTAGCAAATTCATTTTGCAGATGTTTACGGTCATCCAATTAACCACCTGACAGCTGCTGATCCCAAATTTGCTGATTCCAGGGTTGCTTGTGGCTACAGGAATTTAATCCACTTGCTGGGTATAAACAGCAGCTCCTTTGCCTGTATCTAATCCCCCACAGGAGCCATCAGCTCTACAAGGGCTGGGGTTTTAACAAGGCAGTTTTTGCTCATACAGGATTAAATTATTTCACAGAGGAAGAGGTAGGAAGTGGGAATGGAAGCATTGCAGGCTCCAGGAAAGGGGAAAATAAGGTCAGAGCAAGTGCCTTTCTTTCCCCAGCACTTCGGTAATCCTGCAGAGTTCCTGAGCTCAGGGAAACAACTGACATCTTTGATCATTTTCCTAAATTGCCTTGTTCAAAGACCATAGGCTGAAAGTTGCAATCAGCAGAGAGGTGATGTGCTGGAGATGGCTTACTGAGTAGAGGCTTGTTCAAGTCTGATCCCAGAGAACCCACATAAAAGCTCAGTGTGCTGTCTCAGCACAGGAAAGGTGGATAAAGAATGATCTCTGGGATTCATGGCTAGCCCACTTAGATAGTCAGGGAGTTACAGATTCCCAAAATAAAAGGTATCAGAGTGACAAAGGAAGACACCCGAAGTTGATCTCTGATCTTATGCATGAACTTGCAAATGAGTGCATCCACACATGCATACATGCACAGACACATCAAAAAGATAAGGAATATGAATTAGGCTTCATGCAGTTGGAGTCCCAGGCCCACCTCTCTGATGCCTCACAGCTTTTTCTTTACAGAAGTACTGAGCAAGTGTTTATTTGAGTTGTCTGCTTTGGTCTCTGAACTCTGTATTTCCTGATGGAAATCCAATGGTATTCATTAAGACAACTGTGTCCACATGAAGGTGCCAGGGTTTCTAGGCAGAAATGCAATGATGTCCTGTGCAGGCCTAGTTCTGACCTACCAGCATTGGTACCATGCTCTTGGAAAACAAAGAAGTGCAATGAAGGTCACAGTGGTAGACCAGTGGAGAGAGAAGGGAGGCAGGCTGGGATTTCCATGTAAGTGGCTAAGGCCAACAGATCTTGGCAGGCTAGGTTGGAGAAATGTCATGCTTTAAAAATGTTTTTGCGTATGGGGGAGCATCATAAAGCAAGCTAGAACTCTAAGTTTAAATGGGAGAATTGTTCTGGTGCATAGGAACTAATCTGGATGTCCACTTAGGTGGGACCAGTGTTCATACGTGTCTACTTGGGTGGACTGCTTTGAGATCATGCTTATGTGTACATTTAGAAAATTATTATTGTTACTATCATTTTAAAGGCATACTGTTTATATATCTTTTTATGTGGTGTGTGGATACATGTGTGTACATGTTCTTATTTGTGTGCATGTTCTTATGTGTGTGCATGCATGTTGAGGCCAGAGAACTGTTGTGGGTGTCATTCCTCAGATGATGTCCATTTGTTTAAGTCAAGGTCTTCAATTGCCCATTTAGTCTGGGCTTGTGGGATCAGCACTACACACATACACACACACACACACACACACACACACACACACATATGCACACATACATATTTAGAGAGAATATACTCTATTTTATCACTATAAATTATTGTATTTTATTATTTGTTATTGCCAGCAACCTCTATTTGTATATAAAACACAGAACATATACAGTTCAACATTGTCCACCATTACAGGCATTGATTGGTGGTCTTCATATATCCCCATCTGTCTTAGTTAGGGTTTTACTGCTGTGAACAGACACCATGACCAAGGCATCTCTTATAAAGGACAACATTTCATTGGGGCTGGCTTACAGGTTCAGTCCATTATCATCAAGGTGGGAACATGGCACCATCCAGGCAGGCATGGTGCAGGCAGAACTGAGAGTTCTACATCCTCATCCTAAGGCTGCTAGCAGAATACTGGCTTCCAGGGAATTAGGGTAAGGGTTTTAAAGCCCAAACCCACAGTGACACACCTACTCCAACAAGGCCACACCTACTTGAACAGGGCCACATATTCTAATAGTGCAACTCCATGGGCTGAGCATATACAAACCATCACACCATCCATAAGGGAACTATCATAATGTTGTGCACTAGAGTGTAGGTTTGTTTTCCATGAGGTCATGAGAGGTCATTACCCCCATGGTGCAAGTTAAACTATATTTGCTGGGTGGTGGCTAAGTGAGTAAAACACTTGCTACAAAAGAGTGGAGACCTGTGCTCAGATTCCCAGAACTCACATATAAGTTGAGTTTGGTAGTACAGTCTGCACATTTAATTCCAGTACAGGGATATTTCTTAGAAGGTGGTGAGCTGGGTAGCCCAGAATATGTAATGGCAAACAAGAGACCCTGCCTCAAAAAAGATGGACCATAAGCAATAACACATAAGGTTGTTCTCTGACCTCTACACACACAGTGCCATTTGTGTGCACACTCACACACATGAATGAGTTTACAGATTAAACAAATGTAAGGAGTTGGACTATGTAATAAGCAGGCACATGTTACATAAAAATTAAACACTTAAGGAAAAAGTAAGGCCATGAAAGGATTTATTTTGAGCATATTTCACTTTTATTGCCTTTCCCTCTAGGCTGGGTAGAACCATCACCCTTATCTGAGATGTTGCTATGGAAACAGGCTTGTACTGTCCTGTCGTGCCTGTAGTATTTTTTTTCTCGGGCGCTCAGTATCTCTCAAAAATCTTAACAGCACTGAAACAGACATCAAACCCCAGAGGATTGAAAAACGGGACTCATATTTCTTCTCCCCACCCTCACCGTCCTTCCTTCAAAGGCAAGACCGTCGACAAATTGGTGGCTCATGAGTCCTGCCAAAGATGATCCGTTTTGCTCGCAGACACGAGCTGACAGTGGGTGGCTGGGGAAGGCTGAGAATCCAGGCTGTGGGACTCTGGCAGGGGATAGCCTCCTCTTTTTTGGACACAGGTGTGCTGTCCTGCTTTCCAGGATGAAAGGCTGTCATCTCACATGGAGAAATATAAGAAACCAGGAATAACTGTCCATCATCCCACACTGAGCAGGGGTCAGAAGAAAAAGTGAAGAAAAGGCCACATAGGGGCTAGGAAAGGAGGGAAGGGTTTGGAAGCACTGTAATTATAGATGTTAAGTATTGTAGGGGAAGTTGTGTTATATCTGAGAAGCACCGTGTCTCTGGGAAGCCTCCTTTCCATCACTGACCACACAGTGTTCTGGAAAAACTGACAGCCTTCTCTTTCTTAATATCTCAGGATGCTGTGGAGAACACGGATGAAGAGCCAGCCAGATGACTTGGCATATGAAAGTGCTTGCTGCCAAGTCAGATGACCTGAATTCTACTCTAGAACCTACAGGGTAGAAAGAGAGAATTGACTCCCACAAATTATCCTTTGACCTTCACACATACACTGTGGAATGTGTGCATACACGTCTGATAAATTAATCAATAGATAGATAACATAAATGAATATTTAAAAAGAGAGAGAGTTGATCAAGTGGGGCCTGGGAAGATGGCTCAGTTGCTCAAGTGCTTTTTGTGCAAGCATGAAAACTTGAGTTTGATTCGCAGAACCTTTATAAGATAGCTGGGTCTGGTAGCTCTTCTTGTAATCCTGGTGCTGAGGAGGCAGGGATAGGAGAATCCCAAGGCTCACAGGCTAGCCAGTCTAGCATAAATGCTAAGTTCCAGAACCACAAAAGACCATGACTCGAACAAAACAAAACCCCACCAAAGTAGATGGCATCTGAGGACCAGTGCCCAAGGTAGTCTTCTGCCTCTACACATTCACACACATGTGCACCCAACTCCTGCCCCCATGCATACTAAGAACACAGATGAAGTAGAAGTCAGCATTCCCTCCAGAATACACTTGGCAGTGCTATCTTTAGCTACCAAGCAGTACATTCTTTGATACGGCCCTTTGCCATGTGCCCACTCTATTTCAAATGCCTTGCAATATTTCCTTCCAATTATCTTTGATAATAGCCTGGCAGTAGCTGCATCTCAAAGGTAAGGAAGTGGAGACTCTGAGATGAGTTGCCAAGCTGTGGCTAATAAGCACAATGCTTGATGGGAGCTCCAGGTTTCTGACAAGGGAAGGAGAGAGTTCTTTATGCTTCTCAGACAAGGCATAGATCTTCTCATGTGCAGTGCTCCTTCCTGCTGTTTCTACTGTCTGTGGAGAAGTTGCCACTTCTCTGGCCCTTGGGACACCTCCCCCAAAGACTGATGAACACTTTTCTACTCTCCTCTTAATTTTTCTTCTACCGTTTATTGCAGTATCAAAGACAAACTCAGAATTTATTTCTTGCTTTAAAAGCTTTACTGCTGATCCCCAGAGTAAAAAGATGGGCAGAAGACAGCAACCATTAGCAAGGGGGAAACTGCAAACTTAATATACTCCTCACTTCCCAGGTGTGCCTCATGGGTCAGGAGACAGAGGTGTCTGGTCTCTGCTCTTCTCTTCTGCCTTTATCGGGTAACTAGGCTGCTGGTCTACTACCAATGGACTCTGCTGGCACCCTCAGTGGTCACCACCCACCTAGAGGACACTGAGCTGAGTGGGTCCTTGTTTTCCAGTGAAATTCTTTTAGTCCAAGCAAGGTGAGAGGGTTTATGTGGATTCTCCACTGTATAGCCAATGTGTGTGTGTGTGTGTGTGTGTGTGTGTGTGTGTGTGTGTGTAAAAAGACACTTTAGAAGGGCCATAATTAGGAGTTCTCATCACAAGATACCCCTCTCAGATTTTCTGTACACAGATTCCATTTTTTCTACTGGATAGCAGGCTCTTTCTCAGATTGGTTTATGAATAAGTGTACACTTGTCCATGCCCAGGAGGACTCCTCTATCTGACTTTAAAGTTCTAGTTCTAACGATGCAGAAGACCAGACAGCAGAGGACAGTTTTCTGATACCCTAGCCTAAGTCCCACTTAGGAGTCTTTCTTTCTTGACATAGAATTTGCATCATGTGAGGACTGGTGGTCGGTAGGAATGCTCTCTTCTCCTGGAGAAACCACCTCTACCTTCTGGCATCTGTGTCAGTGTCCATGTTGCTATCTTTCCTGGATTGCTTTTGACCTTTGAAGCAGGTTAGTTCTGGGCCATGAGATATATACACAGTTGTGATAAAGAAAAGATATTTCTTCTCTTTAAAACTCATATGTGTGTGCGTGTGAGTGTGTATGTGTGTGTGTGGACACCAGAGGACAAGCTCAGCTGTAATTTTTCAATGGGTGCTTTGTTACTTCCTCAGTTGCTTTGGCACTATGATAAAATATGATGACCAAAAAACAGCATAGGGAAGGCTGGGTTTGTTTTGCTTACAGCTCCGGAGTTCATCAGAATGAGACGGAGCAGCAGCGAAGGCATGAAGGGAGAAGTTGGCTGATCACAGTTTTATACTCACACAGGAAGTAAAGAGAAGGATCAGGAAGTGGAGCCGAGCTACAAAGCCTCAGAGGTGACCCACAGTGACTTACTTCCACCATCAAGACTCCAAAAGATTCCATAACCTAAGAAAACAGCGCCACCAACTGGGAACCAAATATCTAAATACATGAGCCTATGGGGGACATTTTTTCATTTAAACTACAATGTGTGATATCCACCTCGTTTTCAAGACAGAGTTTCTCACTGGCCCGAGACTCTCAAGTAGGCTCCAGTGGCTGGCCAGTGAACCTCAGGGCTCCACGGGTCTCTGCCTCCCTAGCTCTTAGATTACATGTGTGTATTACCACTGTCTCTGGGGACTAACATCCTTCTGTTTGAAAGGCAAATGCTTTACTGACTGAGCTATATTTGCAACCTCAGATCTTAGTTTTAAAAAAACTACTTTCAAGTGAAAGAATACAGGTATCCTTGGAGAAATGGCTAATCCTCAAACTGGGGCAGTGTTGTATGAGACACTGTTTCCAGGAGATTCGAACAAATGTCTACTCACTCTAGATAGCAAACCAATGACAAACCAACATAATGGTATCACTAAAGTTCACCCTGGTAAGCCAATGAGTTTATTGAAATTACTTACAGGAAATGGGAGGTGGTTATGTACCAGTGCAGGGACATCTGAAAGGTAGCTGCATCACTGACAGCCCACTCAGCATGGGTAATGAAAGATGCAATTCTGGATCTCTCTGAAAATTTTTCAGGCAATTCAACATGTTGAAGTCTCTGATATAGAGCTTATCTGGTCTGAGACTACTCAGTAGTCTTTACTGCTTGTACAACCTTGGGGAGAATGGGGCCTTGTGCATCTGGTCAGTTTCAGGGACTTCCTAGAAATTATAAGTTGTTTACTTCCTGAATGCTAACAAGCCTCCCTTTAGAAATTTTTGAGTCTTATTAAGGAGTTTCTCTCAAGGATGTAATGTTTGAACATAAAGAAATTGCTTTGGAATAAGCAAGAAGTAAACAAGGTGAATCTGGAGTATTTTAATACTTAAAGATGAGACGGACACAACCAACCAAATGCACACCATGCATATATATTTCAAAGACAGCATTCCCTGCAGAAAAAAACCCTAAATATGGAGAACAGAACTTGCAATAAGATAACACGGGATCACAATTTTAATATAAATATTCATAGTTCTTCTGGACATAAATAAATGATTGGATATGTTAGCATGTGAGGAGGGATTACTCTCCAGTGCAGGCAGAATTCCAAATCAGTTCTCATGATGTTCCACCTTGAAGGTGGAGGACCATCACTCCTGAAGAGCAGCGGGCTGGGTGAAGTGACTTCCTTAAGAGAGAATGCTCAGCTGCTCAAGTGCCTGCTTCACAAGCCTGAGCACAAGAATTCAGATCCCAGCATCCAGCTAAGAACCAGGATGGCATGTGCTTCTGTGCTCCCAGAACTGGGAAGGTAGACAATGGGTCTCAAAGATCACTGTGCACCCAGGCCAGCTGAGCTGATAAGTTCTGGGTTCTGTAAGGGACTCTGTCTCTAAAAGATAAAGTGAAAGGGCCAGAAGATGACTCAGCAGTCAAGAGTGTACAACGCTATTTCAGATGACCTGAGTTCAGTGTCAAACGTCCATGCTAGGAAGCTCACTACCACTTCTAACTTCAGATCCAGGGGATCCAACACCTTCTGGCTGCTGTGTATACCTGAACTTATATGCATATAAGTGTGTAATATGCACACATGTGTGCATGGGTGTGCATGCACACACACACACACATGATAAAAAAAATCTTTAAAAAATGAACATGAAGAGAGATTGAGGAAAGCACCTGATATCAATCTCTTATCTCTACAGGTATGTAGGCACACATGCACGTGTGTACATGAACATGTATGTGCATCACACAGTACACAGTAAAGTATGAAAAGCAGCTGGAAGAATAACTGTGCCCGGAGAAAGCTGACAAGTAGCATCCAAGCCAGAGTGCAGTATCACTGTCAATGTCAGCCCTCATAAATCAATGCAATGGCTCACACCTTCACTATCATTGATGAAAATGGGTCTTTACCTTGGTCAATGTGAACACATAGAACCCTGATTGGCCATAGAACCTCATCAGGAAAACCCCATCCCCAGGTATCCTATAGTGCACTTGGCCAGCACTCATCCTAACTGACAAAGCCATTAAGAACATATGTGATATCCTGGGTATGATCTGAAGATAGATGGATATTAGACACATACTAAGGACTCAGAATGGAGTGTGCACACTAATCAATAATAAATCACTGTTGACTCATTAACTTCAGCAAATATACCCAGAGAGGTAATATGTTAATACCAGGAGAGCTAAGTATGGGAGGGTGCCTGGGAGCTCAAAGTACTGTCTGTTTAATTTATTTGTAAATCTAACACTGTTCTAAAAAGTCTATTAGTCTAGAAGTATAGTCTGAAGCTATGGATTTTAGATATGTCTACACCTTAACTAATATAACTGTAAGTTGGGCCAAATGAGCAACCCTGGTGCTTAGTCCCATACATTTGTTGTGTAACACTGTCTCACACACTCATTTTCTTGAAATAATGCACATACATTCATAGAACAGATACTCAAGTAGGCTCGTGTTTGTGACTGTTCCATTTAGAGTACACAACAATGTTTTGGGATGGGGTAATGGCTCAGTCAATAAAATACTTACTGCACAAGCATGGAGACCAAAGTTTGCTCTCTGAGAACACATGTAACAAAGCTAGGCATAGTGGAAGACACATTTAAACTCAGTGTGCTGGCTAGTTTTATGTCAATTTGACATAGTCATTTAGGAAGAGGAAACTTCCTTTGAGAAAATACTCTCACTGGATTGGAATGAGGTATTTTCTCGACTGATGATTGATGTGGAAAGGCAACCTCAGTGGACAATTTTACCCCCTGGCTGGTGGTCCTGGGTGCTATAAGAAAGCAGGCTGAGCAAGCCATGAGGAGCAAGCCAGTAAGCAGCATCCCTCCATGGTCTCTGCCTTGTCTCCTGCCTCCAAGTTCCTGACCTGACTTTCCTGGATAATGGACTATGATATAGAACTTCAACTCTTTTCAGCCTAAGTTGTTCATAGTCAAGTTGCTTTATCACAGCAATAGGATCCTAAGACATCCTATGCTGTGGTAGTAGAGACAGGCAGAGCCACAGAAATAGTGGAATCTGCAGCTCCAGGTTCAGCGAGATACCCTGTGTCAACTAATATGATACAAGGGGCTGGACTTGGGTTCAGTTCTCAGCACTCATAACTTTTTTATTGGATACTTTATTTATTTACATTTTATGTATTCATTTACATGTCATCCCCTTTCCCCATTTTCCCTCTCTAGAACCTCTATCCCATCCCCCCTTCTCCTTTTTGCTTTTATACTATTTTAATTACATGCATGTATTAAGGTCAGTTCTAGGTTGAGGGTCTAGCAGTACAACAGATGCAAATAGTCAAGGAACCAGCAAGACAATAAACACAAACAGTCAAAAAACAAGCACTCATAACTCTTAAGGGAATCTGACACCCACTTCCCACTTCAGCCAGCACCAGACAGACATCCATGTGCTTCATATACACACATGCAAGCAAAACATTCAGAAAATAAAATAAGCAAATTTAGAAAACATAAGCTAGAGAACAACTAAGAAAGACTGCTCAACATGGAATGGAGACTCCACGGAGTCTATGAAGGGGATTCTAATGAAGACTACTACTAATGGGGGACACGGAGGCTGAACTAGCCATCCTCTGTAAGCAGGGTGAGTCAGGATTGGGGCCTAGCATAATTGTCATCAAAGACATTACAGAGACTTCATCTAGCAGCTGATGGTAACAGATGATGTGGATTTCCACAGCAGAATATTAGATGGAGCTTGAGGACTCCTGAGGAGTGGGCGGAGAAAGATAGGAGGAGCCAGAGGGATCAAGGACACCTACAGAATCAACTGACTGGGACTCAAGTGACCTCACAGAGATCAGGGAGCCTGTATGAGTCTGTCCTAGGTCTTCTGCATATATGTTATGGTTGTACAGCTTGATGTTCTTGTGGGACTCCTAAGAGTGGGAGCAGGGGCAGTCTCTGACTCTTTAACATGCCTTTGGAACCCCTTTCCTCCTACTGGGTTCCCTTGTCTAGCCTTGATGTGAGAATATGCCCCTGGTCTTATTGTAGCTTCTTATGTCATGTTTGGTTGATGTCCCTGGATGGCCGGTTCTTTTCTGTGGGGAGGTGAAGCAGGGGTGGAACCAGGGGGAAAAGAGAGGTACTAGGAAGAGAGTGGGGAACGGGAGGGAAACTGTAGTCAGGATGTCATATATGAGAGAAGAATAAATAAAAAGGAAAAATGCTTGGCAGCGACCTCTGGCCTCTGCAGCCATGCTCACATACATAGTTGCACATGCACACAGGTGCACACACACCATCACATGCCAGCTTCCTTCGGTCTTAGCAGGACCCTGACACAAACGCCTCTAGCTCTGGAGACACCAGAAATGCTGCGTAACTGATTCTAGTGTCTGCTAAGTGAGGAGTTTTCCTGAGTGGATGAGCCTCCTAGTCTCTCTCTGAAGCTTGGGATCCCCGTGTGCTTTAGACCTCAGATGCTGGCTCACACACATCTCTCCTGGCAGCTGTAAGGCATGTAAAGGAAACTCTTTCATGAAAATAGGGTTGTTTGTTTATTTTTGGCTAATATGGATCTCAGTTCTCAATCAGAGCGTGAAGATCACTCTATGTGACTCTCCCTATTTAAACACCAGGGAGGCATGGTGTGGCTATGGCCTCTAAATTGCAGCAAACCAGTGGTTTGTCCTTCTGCAAGGTCCTTTCCATTGGGATAGAAATTAGTCAGAGTGCAGAATGTCTAATGAGGCTTCTTGCCCTCACAGACATGCTCTCAGCATCCTTATCAGCAGGGCAGGCAGCAGGCAGCCTTAGATGTCTCCGATATCTTTGTCCCTGGAGATCTCCTTGAGGCACCCATATTAATTAGTCTATTGCTAACATGCACATCAGATAAATATCAGATAAATATCCGGGAGAACTATCCTGACGAACGGGGAAAGGAGCCTGACAATGCTTCCTCGTGATTGTGTGTGGATGGAACAAACTATGCAAAGAGGATTACAAGGAAAACCGTTCTCTGCAGAATATCCTCCAGCTTAAGGCTAGATAGCAATTTTCAGGGATTTGAAAAATCTATGATTGCCGCTAGTTTGTCAATTTGTTTTTCCTTTTTAGCTGTGCCTTCTGGAAGGATCATGTCCCAGCTAATCCTGCAAAACAATTCATACTCAGGAATCTCTTGACCCCCCCCCACTATTTCTGTGGTTCAGGTTGTAAAAGTTATTGGGTCTTTTCTGCTGTTTTTTTGGTTGTTGTTGTTGTTTTATTGTTTTTAAATTCTACGTTATTTGGAAAAGATTTTTAATTTAAAAATGCATGTAAGAATATATTGCATCTTGAAAATTTTTTCATTCTTTCCCATACCTCTCTATGTTCTCTTTTATCTCTCCCCCACTAATCCTCTCTGTCCCCTAAATAGTTTCATATTTACTTCTTTAAAAAGATTTAAATTTTTAAGTGAACGATAGGCAACTGTGTAGTAGATAGGTGCATGTAAGTGCAGTTACCTGTGGTGGCCAGAGGAGGGCACCAGATTCCCTAGATCTGAAGGCTGAAGGTGCAGGTGGTTGTGAGCTGCCCAAAGGGTGTTCCAGGAAATTGAACTCAGATCTCTGTCAAAGAAGTATATGCTGTTAGCTATTGTGCCACCTCTCCAACCCTCATCATATCTACTCTTATATGATTTTATGCGTCTATATAACATTTAGGAATAACTAATGGCACAAAACATACCACATTTAACTTTCTGAGGTAATTTGCTCAATACCTTATCTAGCTTGGGTCTATTTTTCTGAAAATGACATAGTTTTGCTTTTTATTACTATATCTATGTATATATATATGACACATGATATATTTTATATATACATGTCATATATTAAATATCGTTTTTCAGTAAAATACATTTTATTTATATACAATAAATATAATATAATATATGATATGATATGTTGGGTGTGTTCATGTAGGACTGTCTCTAAATGGCTTTAATGTGACTCAGGTCTCTCTCCTTCACTGCATTCAGTCTTCCAAGACAGTGAGAGCGTGCTGGAGATGTGACCTCTTGAGATAAGATGGGACCACCTTGGACCAGCTCAGACTTTGTTCTTGTTATTTGTAGGGAATGTAGCATCTTGAGAAGAGAACAAATGACCAAGAGAGCAAGACTTTATTTTCTTTTGGAGGCAGACTGTGTTCCAAAATTTATCCCAGTGATTACCTCCAAATTATATAAAGTGTATTTGTTATGTTTCTGAATATTAAGACCAGAAGCAACTTAGGGGAGAAAGAGTTTAGATTAACTTAAAGTGCAGAGAGATCACATCCCATCATGGCAGGGGTGGAAGGCAGATGCTCACATCTCATCTACAGCTAACAGCAAAGATGTGAAAGCCATGCTAGGTTCCCTTTCTCCTTTTTATTCTATCCAGGACTCCAACCCATGAGTAGTAACCCAACCCATGATGGGTCTTCTGCCTCAATTAACTTACTCCAAAAACCCCTCATAGATACCATAAAGAGGTCTGTTTCCATGGTGATTTTCAATCTAGTGAAACTGACAATAAAGACGCACTGTGGAAAGCAGGATGGGTTGACTTTGAAGGTTGCTCATCTGTAGTGTAAATGGGACACCATCACTTGAGCTGGCAGCCTTTGTGAGGCTTGAAGAAAGATCTTGGGGTTTTCTTGTCTTTTTTGTGTGTGTTCATGTGTAGGTGGACAAAAGTGTATGGGTACATGTTAAAATGTGTGCACACATGTCAATCATGGATTGGATGTCATTCCTCAGAAGTATTATCTAAGGCATCTTCTTATATCTACTGGGACTGCATCTTACCCCAACATGCTTGGCTTTTATAATGTGTTTTCTGGGAACGAAAGTCGGGTCTTAGTGTTATGTGGAAAGCACTTTTCCAACTGAGCCACCATCTTCCCCCACCCCTTAACCCCCACTTCTCTTGCCCTTTGCTGCCCATCTGTATGTAAAATATCTGCTTGTTGCAACTTGTTTATGAGTATTCTCTGTCTCATCAGACTGAGGCATGCTACCTAATGTACCACATGCCTGATTTGCAATGCCCTTTCCAAAGGCAGAGATGAGCCTGGCTCTCATTTAGGTGAGTAAATGAGCCTCCTTCAAGCTTATCCTGTACCAGCCACACTCTGCTGCAAAGCTCTAAAGACCAACTCCAGCCCTGGCGAGTAGATACAAGTTTATTCTCCACCTCAAATCTCTGAGTCTACTGATCTCTGTCACCCCTATTGCTTTCTGCATGCAGATATTGTTCTGAACACCTGGAGTCTGCTAACTGCCATGTCTGTTTTTGGGGTTGCTTATGCTGATGGGCAGAATGATGGGATCCAGATTCTTTTCCCTTAGCTGTGGGATGGGTGGGGTGTCCCTCTGAGCTCTGGCCACAAGCTGGTCCTCATTTCACGATTACATGGATTTCTGTAGGGACATTTTTCTGTCACTCTGTTCACACAGACAGGCATGAGCTTGGGCAATTTGGAAGATGTGGTAGAATTTCAATTTCCCACTTCTTAATGAAGTGGCACAGCTGTGGGCTTAGATTAGCTATTGGAAATTTTATGGTGTGTGAGGTTGTAGAAGTCAAGGGAATGGAATAGGAAACACAAAATAATGAGGTACAAATTCATTCTCCTAACCAAGGCCTGAGTGAATTACGTAAAGTAAGACTGGCGACCGTGTTCGGCACTGGGGAAGTTTGGTCAAATCCCACTGCCACCTCTGACTTGAATACTGATTGGAGTAGTCACTCACTCTCTGGACCTCAGTTTCATTTACAGTCACTGGGTATGTTGATCTGAAACTCAGAAGTTTAGCTGGGGAAATTATTGTTCAGGAGTGCTCACAAACAGCTAAAATTGACGTTCATTGAGTTCTACAAGGGCTGCGTACAGAACCACTCTGCTGGATGGCTTCCATGGCCCTGCCAGTCAGGGTGTCTCAAAATTCTAGAACATTCCATGCCAAAGAAAAGTTGACCTTAGTCTCAGGTCATGCCTACTGCCTCTTGTTGAAGTTGTTTACTGAACCACATCAGTTCCCACCGACCTCTGCCTCCTCTCATTCCTGTATGCTCTGATTAAACCAGCCAATTATCCCTTCATTTATCCACCCACTCGATATTTTCCAGGAAACCAGTAACCACATGTAGAATAAGAACTTACTGTGTGTCAGAGCCCTTGATTAGCTCAGCCGCATTCAATGAGCCAACAAACAGTTCTTGAATCTCAGCTATTACAGTTTCATGAGGACCAGCAATCTTTAACTTTGGCTGTGTTTTAACAACTACTGGGAGTCGCTAACAGTCTCATGGCATAGCCTATATCCATGGTGGTCGGGACTAGAGTATTTTATGAAATCTGTCTCTTTGTCACCAAGCTTTGTCAAAATACAATAAAGGTTGTTGATTATAGTGACAATCCTGGTCCCAGAATAATAAAACTGGGTTGAGAACTCTATCTATCTATCTATCTATCTATCTATCTATCTATCTATCTATCTATCTATCCATCTATCTATCTATCTATCTGTCATCTACTTATCTATCTTGGATAGTATTATTTCTATGTAGCTCGGGCCTCATCTGGCCTCAAACTTGGCAGCCTCCTGCCTTACCCTTCTCCAATGCACCCATGCTAGCCTTTGAATTTATTATTTTTAAATTTGTATGTACATGCATGCATATGTGCATGCATGCACACATGTACACACACATATATGTAGGTACCTGACCAGTGAATGCTTTAGAGAAGATCTTTATCCCAAATCTACAAGCAGATGCATTGTGGCTGAGCTGAGCTGAGCTCATCGGAGCTGAAAAGAGTCCAGATCTACTCATAGCCCTTAAGCAACGCACACAAGAAATAACCATCCATTGTAAAAGTCACTGAAAGATGTGACTTTCTGTTGCTGCAGAAAAACTTGACAATATAATTTAGGGGCAACAAGAAACATGGTAATTATAATGCCTTTGAATACTATTTGTTGTGATTAGAAGAATGAATTTATGGAGTCAGAGGTTTTGAGTTTATTTATAAATTTGTTTTATTTTTTTAATTATGTGTATATGTGTGTCTGGGAAAGTACCCTTGGAGGCCTGAGGTGTCAGAGGTGAACTGCCCAATGAGGCGTTTTAACTGCACTCTCCTCTGGAAGTGCACTGTTGGCTCTTAACAACTGGACCATATTATCAGCCCCTGTCTCCAGTTTAAATTCTACCTCTGATACTATCTAGGAGAAAATGACGAAGTTACTCAACCATTCTGAAATATAATTTGTTTCTTTATAGAACAGATAGAATAGTAATAACTGCCTGAAATGTTTTATGTGAGGATTACGTATATGTATATATTTATATGCTAGTGTATTTTTCCTTAGAACCATTTTTGTAACCCATGGTACTTGCTGATGCTACTTTCCAATATATGTCTTTTAATTTGGACAGAGTAATTGATCACCTTTTGGGTGTTTCTTCTTTTTCTGTCTCAGTGGCTTGACTGAGAATGGCTCCCAGTAGGCTCACATGTTTGAATACTTGGTCCCCAGTGGGTAGAACTATTTGGAAAGGATTGGAAGATATAACCTTGTTGGAGGAGATGTATCACTGGGGGTATCCTTAAGGTTTCAGAAGCAACCTACCATTCCCAGTGTGCTTTCTCTGCTTCCTGCTTCAGGTGTGAGCTTCCAGCTGTCCCTGCTGCCATGCCTTTACTGGGCCATCACGAACTCTAACACTCTGAAACTGTAATCCTAACTAATGTTTTCTTTTATAAATCACCTTGGTCATGGCATTTTGTCACAGCAATGGAAAAGTGACGAAGGCATCATTTTAAAGCATTTTTGTTTTAACCAGTCACAATTAATTTTGCTAGAACAACCTTGTGTTGAGTCTTTAAAACCTTCATGCTGTAATTTGTTTTTCCCTGTGTTTTATGGTCCTTGACTTGACTTCCATCTTCCAGGTCAAAGAAGGATGTCAGGCAGAGCCATATTTTGCAATATTTATATCTGAATTTTATCTCATAGCAAAGCACTTAGACTAAATGGAAAGTAATTAATATTTTTTTTTGAAGAGCAAGGAGTGATGTGAAATGCCTAGCTATTAAACACATTTCCATGTTATCACAGATGGCCAACTCATGATGAAGGAAGAGACACATCAGATAAAGGAGCTGAGTAACTGTTTAAAACCAAGAATTAGTGTTGGCAAGGTGGCTCAGTGGGTAAAGACACTGGTTCCCAAACCCAGGGACTTGAGTTCACAGCCCAGGATCCACAGGGTAGAAGGAGAGAACCAATTCCCACCAACTCAAAATAAGTAAAATTACATAGAATAGAACCAAAAATCAATGCCAAGAATCAAATATACTTTCTCATCTTGGAGGTAACCAAAAACTTTCAAATTCAGTGTATCCGTTAGTACCAAATACTGTGTTTGTTTCTGGTATCCATGGTGCCTTCTTTTTAAAGCTTCTACTGGATAGTACACATCTTTTCATAGAGTTCACTGTCATCTTAATTAAACTTTTATGGCCAACCCTAAAGCTTAACATGAGCTAAAGCTTTCCCTTGTATTCCTTTATCTTTACTGGGCACAATATCTAAGCCACCTGTCTGTGTTTTACACTCAGTTCTGAATAAAAATTTGTTTCCTAGGAAGTCTCCCCAGCTTCTATGAAAAAACATCTCTCGTCCCTTGAAATACTTTTAAATTAAAAAGTGTAGACCTTTCAGCTGGAACAGATCCTGCCATGGTGCTATCACAGATTGCC
The DNA here is from genome assembly GCF_011762505.2 of Arvicanthis niloticus. Lineage (NCBI taxonomy): Eukaryota > Metazoa > Chordata > Mammalia > Rodentia > Muridae > Arvicanthis > Arvicanthis niloticus. The sequence continues at coordinate 16,294,449 of NC_047667.1, read as the reverse complement.
TATGTTTTTATTTCTGAAACATCATCTGACAGTGGATTTGAACAGAAATGGCAAACTCCCTAGGCTTAGCTCTGTGGTGTGCTGTCACTTAATAGGTTTGTTTAGCAGCTCAGGACTAACTGTGGGCCACAGAAGCCTTGAGACTAGAGATGGAATCATTACTGAAAACATTTGACAGCTAGAGGTCACTGGGTGGGCAGATGATGATACAGAAATAATAACAAAGCTATAAATGATTTCTCCCTTTCTCATGTGTGGTGTATATATGTGTGTTTGTGGGTACATGTTCACACGTACATATGTGGGGGGGCCAGTAGATGCTGAGAATTACTGGATATTTACCTCTGCTGTTGGCCAGGTTTTTGAGGAAGAGCCTCTCATCAAACTGGAGCTCACAAATTCAGCTAAATTAGTTCAGCTGTTAGCCCCAGAGAGCCACCATCTCTTCCTCACTGTTGGGATAAATGTGTGCCATTATTCCTTACTTTTTTAAAAAACATGGGTTTTGGTTATAGAATTCAGGTCCTCACTGAAGTGGAAATTTCTGGTTTCTTTGGAGACTCAGTTGTGTCATGTGGTGTTTTTTCCTGGAAACTGTCTTATGAGAGGATATTTGAGAGGATGGTTTGCAGAGAACAGGCATGTGGCGTTTTTCTGGAAGCTGGCTGGAAAGGGGCATGTGGTGTTTTGCTAGAGTGGATGCTTGTGAGAACGTGTTTGGAAAGGGCATAAGTAAATCCAACAGACAGTGAACAACGATGTGCCTCACTTTGCTGGTATTCCTTGGGCTTTGCTTATACTGGTCTTAACTGTTGACGAAAAGGCATTGGTTCGCCTTGCCTAAGCTGGTGTTCCAGCAGCTTCTTGCCACTTTCATGGTCTCAGGCTGATTGACAAAGCCTTTCTGTTTCTTCATGACCAAACTGCCATTGCTGGTTTGTGAACGGTGTTTGGGAGTAGATTGATCTACTGCTGCTGATTCGTGTGAACTGAATTGTTGCTATCCCGACAATGAAGATTAGAATAGCACCAGAGAACTATTCCTAAACAGGTCTACGTCTTCTTTTGCCCCATTAACCTTTTCTTTCCACTACCTCTGGTGGGTGGTGGGCTAGAAGGGAGGTTAAAGCATTTAAAGACCCTAATTAAAGTAGGTTTCAAAAATATAAACTATATATCATATCCACTTAGCCATTTATCCAGCCCCTAGAATTAAAATTTAGAGTTGGTAGATAGAATGACTGATGGGAAAGGTCATAAGAAGCAGTCCTGCATCTTCACAGAACAGCTGTCCTGAGCACCCTTAGGGTCTTAGTGCCAAGATCTCTGTGGATATCAAAATATGAAGTCATTTAAATCCTTCCTGTGTAATGGTATGGCATTTGCTGATAGCCAGCTAATGTGCTCGGATGTACATGAAATCATCTTTAAATTCTTGTAATACACATCACACTGCAAATATTGTATAAATCAGCTGTGTAATGTTCAGAAGATAATTACAAGAAAAAGTCTGCTCATGGTCAGTAGAGAAATAATCTTTGATCACAGAATAACTGGATGTGAAACCCACTGAGTACAGGAGATCATCTGCCTTTGGGGAGACTTCTAGATCCCATTTTCTTTACCTCTAAACACCCCAAGGGAGAGGGTGGGACCACAGAGATTACCCAGAGCTTCAGAACACATACTGCTCTTACAGAAGACCGGAGTTTAGTTCCCAGCCCTCACCTCACAACCACCTGTAACTCCAGTTATAACAACTCCAGTTCCAGGGGATCTGACACCATCTTCTTGCCTCTGTGGATAACTGAATTCACATATGCACATACCCCTATGCAAACACACATATACATAATTAAAAAATAAAATAAATTCTTTGAGCATAGATCTACTTTTTCCAGGATCCAAGATATGATCACACCTGCTGTTTGGTCACTTCACACAAGACATTTATCACACTTTCCCTCAACTTTCAGTGTTATGACAATTTGAGGAGTCTAGAGAATTTGATTTATGGACAGTCCTTCAATTCATTCCTAACATTTTCTCAAGTTTTAGGTATTTTGTGGGGCAGTAGCAGAAAGGATGTTCTGCATTTGGTGGGTCATATAAGGGAGCATGTGTGGCGACTGTGTCTCAAGGTGGTGTGTCAGTTACTGTTCTGTTGCTGTGAGGAGATACCATGATCAACTTACAAAATAAAGCACTTAATTGGGAGCTTGCTTACAGTTTCAAAGAGTTAGTCCATTATTATCATCATGGTGGAGAGTGTGAGGCAGGCAGGTAGGCAGATTACTGCTGAAGCAATAGCTTAGAGCTTACATCTAATCAGCAAGTTACAGGCAGAGAAGGAGATAGATAGATGATAGATAGATAGATGATAGATAGATGATAGATAGATAGATGATAGATAGATAGATAGATAGATAGATAGATAGATTTTTGACAATGCCACACCTCTTAATTCTTCTTTAACAATATACTAACTAGAGACCAAGCATTCAAATATGAGCCTACTGGGGCCATTCTCATACAAACCACCACATGTGGTGGCATTGACTTCCATCACTTGAGTAATGGGAAGGGGGTCCAGAGTTCCCTGGTGTCAGGCATTATACAAGGAAAGACATAACCAGAGACTTTGTAAATGCCCTACCTCTCATGATACTTTTACTCATTAATTTGTATTGTCTATGTAGAGCTTGTGAGCCTTTTGTATTTCTCCTTTTTATACATTTACTTCTTTATCTGTATGTGTGTTCATGTGCTAAAAGATACATGTGGCAATCAGAGGCCGATTTTCAGGAGTCAGATCTCTTTCCACTGTATGCATTCTGTGGACTGAACCCTTTTACCTGCAGAGCAATCATCTTAGCCATGATCCCACGTGAATTGTTTCCTTTCACAATTTATTCTTTGACGATTCTCCGACCCTTCTCCCAATAAGTCCTCCTATCTTACTTCTTTATGCTGAGTTTAACGTATTCCTCGAATGTGTGTGAGATGGAGTTGACTGCATGCATATGGAATAGGGGCTATTTACTAGATTATGAACAACTTCCCAGTGACCACAGCACTAAAGAAAAGGAAATGGCTCTCCCTCCCCAGCAACTACTCATTACCAGTAGGTCCTTTGCTAGAGATGAGGTCTTGTGAGTCCTTTCCTGTATCTGTTATGGAATGTTGACTGGCTCGGTCTTATTCAGGTCTTGTGCACGCAACCCCAGCTGCTGCGGGCTCATTAATGGGACTGCCGCACACCATGTCCAAAGGCAACGGCTCCCAATTTCTCTTACATTCCCTCCAACCTTTTTTTCTGTAATGTTCCCTCATCAATTTTATTCTTATCTGGCCAACAATCTTTTGTGCTTGGCAAACCTATGAGCTATTTCTGAGGGAAGAAACAAACTTATTTTGCCCGCGATGATTTCAGTGCCCACCACGTGCATGAAACACGGTGGCTGTTCAATAACTAGGTGTTAAATGAATGCACACAAATTACAAAATTGATTGGCATCAAAGGATTACCTTTTGCCAATAATTATAAAAATCCATTGCATTTGGCTCAAGTTCAGAGATGCCTTGTATGCACACAGCAGTCTCGTGGGAGCTCATATTATCTGCTCAGACAGGTTCTGGGAGGGCTTTCTGGGAGCGAAGTGCTCTGAGCCTGGGGCAGCATTGAGACCACACACTCACTCTGCTCTCGATACCTCTTTGTACCCATTCTTACCTTTTTTCGCTGTGGTTGCCTCTAAGATGATTTGCACAGGAAACTGAATTCCTGCCCCTCCCAGGAGCACCAAGGCTGCCTTAGCTGTCATGGCTGAACCCTGTTATTGCTCTCTAGTCCATCTCAGTTTCTAAGAGTTTGGTTGCCTACATGTTAGAACTTGACCCTGGATGACGAGGTGACAAGTCATGTTGTAATAGAATATGTTAGTGTGGGCAGAAAATCCACACAGTGGAAAGCATGGCCTTTTGTAGGGGAGGGGTCGTATACAATCCACTTCTACAAGATGAGCTTTTAAAATAATTAAGCAAAAGACGATGCCATGCAAGGGGAGAGCATGACCCAGGCACCAAGGGATGATAAGCATGTAAAAGGATACCATAGGGCAGATAGGCACAGAGGACAGAGCTAGGAACCCTGAAGTGGAGAGTCAAGGGCAGAGAGGTCAGAGTCTGCATCCTCAGGGGCATGCCACTCTTTAGAAAAGCCAGGGGCAGATAGATACCCTGCCCTTGCTCTCCTTCCTCACTTTTGTTAGCCACACCAAACTCGAAGTAAGGAGAATACTTGGCACACACTATAGAAGCCAGTCAGTCTCAGGAGTTATGACAGGAAGGTGATAGAGTTGACCAGCAGGGCATGCCCAGGCAGAGGACAGAACAGGAGGCCAAGGCAAAGGACGTTCAGTTACCAGATGGGACTCATTCCAGAAAGTGGGTCTGCTATTAGGCCTCTTTGGAAAGCATTGAAAAGCTTATTTCAGGGAGAATCAGTTTCATCTGTATGCGTGTTAAGGGCTCCTCCCCAATCTGATGATTACCACAGACGTAACTGAGTAGTCTCGAGAAATAGAGAGTAGCCAGGTGTTAAGTAAATTCTCAGAGGCCACTTTATCTTAAACGTTGTGCTAGAGCACCCGAGGATGCTGCCACTCGGGGTCATACTTCTGCTCTAAATCCCAAATAAATCCCCTTTCTTTAATAAAAAGAGTGTGGTCAGGTGTATATGTGTGTGTATGTAATTTATGTATATGCGTACTTGTACATGGATGTGTTTATGCATGTGCATTCATGAACATATGTTTATGTATGTGTGCATATGTGTGTGTGTGTCTGCATGTGAACTTGTGGGGTTGAGGTTAATTCCAAAAACCCACCTATACCCACAGGTACAGATTGACCACATAAGTGTGCGTGTGTTTGAATGTAGAAACACACGCATATGATATGCATAGATACATGCATAACGTACATGCCCAACTTAACAAACTGAAATTATGAAAGAGAAGACCCTGAGGAGCCATCATGTGGCCGTGCAGGCTCATCTCCCTGCTGCTTCAGAGGGTGTGTTAGTTACCGGTCTGCTTGCTGTGACACAACACACTGTGGAAGGGTTTACTGGGCTCACAGTTTGAGCCAAATCTTGATGGGGACAGCCTGGCAACGACGTGGGAGGCAGCTGGTCACATGGCTGGTCAGGAAGGAGAGAGAGAGAGAGGTGGATGTTGGTGCTCAGCTCACGTTCTCTTTCATTCAGTCCTGGTCCTCAGGCCTCCATGGGACTGCCCACAGAGGGTGGGTCTTCCCATCTCAGTGAAGCTGATCTTGAAACTCCCTTTCAGACATGTTGACACGCTTCCCTCCAAAGGGATTCTACATCCTGTCCATTGGCAATATTGTCCATCCCAAGGGAGGATCCCACTATGGAAGATGACTGTAGGAAAGATAATAAGGGGGATGTCTGCCTTTCCTTACCACTCTTCTTGGGGTTGTGTCTTGAAGGAAAGGTTTAAAGAGTTAGCCAAGCATCAGGACCCTAAGCCTATGCAGTTGTTCCTCATCAGTTTCCTTTATTTCTTGGATCGCGCCCATGCGTGGGCACAGGTCAGACTCATACCAGACTCCCTAGACTTCAGCTCTCCATAGTGGCGCCAAGCCCCACCCCCATATCTTCAAGCATATGACTATGTTTTACTGGGCAGTGAGTGCAGCTGAAAGTCTACTAAATGTATTGCAATTATCATCCTGAATCTACTTCAGGGAGTCTGAGCTCTGCGGGGCTCAGAAAAGGACAGTATGAGAAGCCAGTCAGTTAGTGGGTGGAGTGACGCTAGCAAGGGGCTGTCCTGGTTCTTCTGATGCTGACAGACTTCACGGTGTGTCTGCAAAGTGAGTCTTGCTTGTGTGTGTGTGTATGTGTGTGTGTGTTGCACATGTGTGCTTGTGCATATAGAAGCCAGAGGTCAGCCTCAGCTATTCCTTAGGTACCATTCACCTTGCTTCTATAAGACAGGGTCTCTCATTGGCTTGGAGCTCACCAAATTAGCTAGGTTGGATACGCCTATTTCCTTTTCCCCAGTTCTAGGATTACAGGCACATGCCATCAATGCCTGACATTTTGGTATGACATTCCTGGTATGGAACTGGATTCTCAGGCTTGAGAAGCAGATACTTTATCAACTGAGCCATCTCCTGAGCTACCTTCCTCATTTGTCACATAAGGTCTGGTTCTGTAGCCCAGGCTTACCTTGAATTCCTGACCCTTCCTACTCTGCAGGTGCATTTCAGTGTGAGCAATTCTCAAAGCTGCTTCTGTTTCCCAGCATGAGCTGCAGACCTGGGTTGAAGCCACTAATTCTGGGCTCCTGCTCCACCCACTACTACAGCTAGATGGCGCTGCATCCATAGATTTAGACATGCCGTCATGGGTTTTTGGAGCATAGCTTACCAAACACATAAAAAGGAAGTTTCTTCATGGAATTACTTGGTGTGAAAAGGTACCTCCCAGGATTAAATTCAAGGCTTATAGGACCGTGGGTGCATGGCACAATTTAAACATTCCCGTGTTTTCTTAATTCCCAGTAAGATGATTAGGCTGTAAGCAGAAATTTGATGAAATTCCACCAAAAATAGAGTGCAGTTGCTGGGTCAGTGATTCCTCCCACCCTCTCCCCTTCCCTCTGTCTTTCAATCCTGAAACGTAATCTTGCCATCTGGGCAAATGGAAGTAGTATTTTATTTATTTTATTTTTTTAAGCTGATGAGTAACATCTCCAGGACCGTGTGGATGTCCAAATAGCTGAGCGATGTGAACAAATCAAGATGCTTTACATGGTTTTCTTCTTGGATACAGAGGTTTTACCTAGAAAGGGCAGCCATGGCCTGTGAAACAGTGCATCATCTGTTCCAGTGACTGACACATAGAAGCGGGGATGGAAAGAAGGCTCAGTGGGTAAAGGTGCCTGCTGTCAAGCCAGAGGATGTAAGTCCAATCCCTAGAAGCCACATGGCAGAAAGAGAATTGATTTCCCCAAGCCGTGTTTTGACCTCCTTCTGAGAGCCAGACATATGTGTGGCCTCCCAATAGCTAAATGTAATAAACGGGTTCTTTCAGAAGAAAGAACACACCGAATATATTGAGATATACAATGAATATCTGCTAGCACGGATTTTTAAAATAAGATGCGCAGTTAAGACGTACATGCTATTTTTATATTTATGTTATAGATTTTGTGATTTTCAATGATAACCAGATAACATTGTGCTTAGAGGGTGAGATTATAATGAGACAGTTTGAGGAGGGATGGGGAGGGGGAGTAGAAGGGAATGGATGCGAAACTCAAGAGTGTCTCCAAACAAATGACACTTTGGAGCACGCAAATGAGAAGGTGATGGATTTGGAGTGGCCTCTGCCCTTGAGATTTTGCGGTGTTAAAAGAGACAGAAGCAACACCACCTCACACAGGCATTTGGTAACACTCAGGAGGCGAATGCCAACTAACTTACAGCCCAGCCCAGCAAGCCTGTGGCGGATCGGTTGGGTGTCATCTCAGTGAAAAGGATTTCAGGTTTCATAAAACGAGCCAAGGCAGGTTTGGGGAGAACTTAGGTGTGTGTAGAGATGTGGTCTTTCCACACAGCGGTGATGAAGGGGAGAGAGGAGACAATAGTATTTCCTCCTGAATGTTGTAGGTAGTTAGATGCACAGCAGAATCTACTTGTGGGAGAGAACCATCTTAGGGGTGTCAATTTGGCTTTGGAGTAGGAGCACTAATTATCTGGAGTAGAAGCACCATGCTTCTCAAGTAGGAGCACTGTTCATCTCCAGTAGGAGCACTGCTCATCTCGAGTGGGAGCACTGTTCATCTTGAGGACATTTTTTTTTTTTTTTTTGTCTTACCTCCCCATCCTAGCCTCTCATTTCAGAAGCTTAATGCCTAGAATGTGGGGTTGTTAACTTAAAAGGAGCTGCTGGTTGGCCACTGGTTGGCCACTGACTCACTGTGGAAGGAGATGTTTCTAGGGCTGGTTAAGAGTGAGTACTACTGTTGCAAAAGACCCCAGTTCAGTTCCCAGCACCCACATCAGATGATTGACAAGCCTCAGTAATCCCAGCTGTAGGGAATCTGATGCCCTCTTCTGAATTCCATAGGTACCTGTATACACACACACACACACACACACACACACACACACACACACACACACAGAGTAAGAGAGAGATGCATACACATACACACAAAAACAAAGCAAACCCTTAACAATAGGAGTTTTTCTTCAGAAAGAAAATAGAGCATCATTTTTCTCCACCACATCCTCCTCCTTTGCAGGGTTTCAGCTTAGTGTTTCCACACTATCCATAACCAGGAATCGAGACATACTCGTCACTGGAAGTGGAAGGAGCCAACAGAGAATCACGGGATCCTATCAACTAATTACAGAACCATGGAGCTCTGTCCCCTTCTGGCTGTCTTTGAAATAGAGATGACAGTATGAGCATAAGGAGACAAGAAGAGGAGCACTGTCTGCAGCCATCAGTTTGTTCAAAGGCAGCTTCAGAAGGTTTGGGGCTCACATGAAATTTTAAGGGGTACAGTCTGTTACAGAAAAACAGCATGGCAGCAGGAACATAAGACAGGTGGTCACATTGTTTCCAGTCAGGAAAGACTGGAGATGAGCACCCCTACATGGCTTTTCTTTTTTCTTTAATTCGGCCCAGGACCTCAGTCCATGGCACGGTGCCAGCCATGTCTAACATGAGCCCTCCCGCCTCGGTTGATTGAATCAAATAATCCCTTCATAGACAGGCTTGCATCTCTGGCACTCGAGAGCATCTCAAGTTGACAGTTAATATTGACCATCACACTGTCTTTATGGCAGATATTAGCACTAGCTCTGTTTAAATGTCTTCTCCCCAGAGCCACGGGGAGATCCACCTTTCAGTACTGGATCAGATGTCTTTTTATGGAAATTACAATCATAACTTTACAAGTCTAATTTATCAAGCACTTATGAACCAGGTGCTATTCGAGACTATCGTCTTCTACTGAAGAGCAGTAACTATTTGAAGATCCCTGGATACCAATACCTTATTATTATATATTTATTTTCCTGTGCATAAAATGCATGAGTACGTGTATGTATGTGTGTGTGTGTACATGTGTGTGCATGTGTGTACATGTGTGTATTCTGCTTGTGTATGCAGGGTCCATGTGAACTAAAGCATGCATGCGGAGGTCAGAGGACAATCTGCGCCCTCCACGTTGTTTGAGACAGGGTCTCTTTCTCCACTGTTGCCTATGGCAGCCTAGTTGGCCTGCAGACTTCTAGAGACCCTCTCTGCCTCTAATATCTATGCAGTCATGCTAGGATTACAGATATTCTCTACTCCACTTGGCTTTAAGTAGGTTCTGGGGATCCAATCTCAGGTTATGTCCTTCTGCCACAAACAGTTCCCACAGAGCCATCTCCCCAACCCTTTCCCCTTTTTAGATATTGAAATAATTAACCAAACCAATGTTGATAGAAGCATGGTTGTGGAATTTAAAACAAGGTTTATGTGAGGCCTCCAGTTTTTCATTGACAAACAAGTGTGCCCATTTCTGCTTAATCTTTCCTACAGTTCCTGGGGCTGCAGATGGGTTTTAGTGGCCTCCTGAGTGCTGTTTGGGGTCTCTCTCTTGAAGCTGTTGGTGCCCTCGGGAATAGTTGGAGGTAGCGGAGGCACAGTTGGCTGCAGCTTTGAAAGTGGCTGCTGCTGGATTTTAAGTATTCTAATTAATTCCAGTTTTTAATCATGCAGGTTCTCTGGGGTTTCTAAAAGAAAGGGCACTGGTTTGGGAAAAGGAAAGTCGATTGCCAGCTGTTCATGTCCGTGTGGATTTCTTTTTCCTTCTCTGAGTCATGTGCTCATGTTTGCAGAAAATGCTGGGGAGAGATTTGGCCACTAACCCACAGAAGGAAGGGTTATAAGGGGTGTGCTATAGTCTAAAGTCAGCTACCAAACGCTAACACGTGCATGCAATCTAGAAGCAGGGTATGGGTGTTAGGAGCATTGGAATTCTGGTGAAGGTTCCTGAAACTAAGAAGAGGTGTAAGGATATCTGAAAGCCAACACCCAGATTACCCATGGATCCTCACAGCACTAGACCAAGAAACAGGACTAGGAGCTAGAGAAACAGCTTGGTAGCTTAAGAGTCCTTGCTGCTTTTGCAGAGGACAAGGGTTCAGTTCCCAGCACCCACATGGGGGCAGCTTACAACTATCTGTAACTCCATTTGCAGGGGACCCAAATAACCCTCTTCTGGGCTCTGAGGGTACTTGCATGCCCATTGTGCACATGCAGACAAGCAGGAACAGGCATGCACACAAAATACAATACACTATAGTAAAATAATAATAATAACAATAATAAGGAGAAGAAGAAGAAGGAAGAGGAGGAGGAGGAGGGGGAGGAGGAGGAAGACAAGGAGGAGGAGGAGAAGAAGGGTGATGTCAGTGATGTTGGAGGCTAAAATAGAATTGGTAAAGTCCCCTGTGTGCCTTGGTACCTATGAACTCCCATTTTATCATTCTTCCTATGGAGGATGAGTTTCAAACATGTATGTGTGAAGACTCATAGAGGTCAAGTGGCCTGACAAAGGCTGTATTCATCCTTAACTGAGCAAGGTCTGTACTCCCCATGAGGCCAGCTTCTAGGCATACCTGTGAGGGAATTTCTTGATTATACTAACTGATGTGAGAAGACCCACTCCTGCATGCGGGCAGCACCTTATGGCAGCACCTCCTATATAGGAGGTCCCAAGGAAAAGTTTTGTTCTTTGCCTGCCTACCTTCAGATCTTGTTTGTAAATTCATCTGCCCTGATTCCAAGTTCATGGCCTTTGTAATCACTGCTGTGGCTGTGGCTGCTCCATCCTTCACTGATGGCTTCCTTGGCTTCTAACCTGGACTGAAGACCAGCAGTTCTCCAGGAATCCTCCAGGCATCCGGGGCCAGCTGGGGAAGCTATGACTCTCAGTTTCATGGATTGAGCAACCTAGGTAGGTCCCAGGACTGGAGCCCATTCTTGTTTATAAGCTCTGACATTTGTAAAATGTCAGCTTGCACTGTTGGCAATAGTTTTTCCAGCGTACATTAGAAAGACAAATTAGACAACAAAGGTCCACCAGGGAATACTCAGCTTGCACAGCACTTACGCTTGACGTGTGAGATATAGGGTCCTGTTGGCCCCAGAGTGGCAAACCTCCTGTCTCCTGCTAGTTCTCCCTCTAAAAACATCCCCACTCACTTGCTATCAATACAACTGGTCCTGGCCTCATCACCATCCTGGTTGCTCTCTTTCATATTCTTGACTTTCCCCAGAGCCCACCCCCTTCCTTTCTCCAAATGCCCCAGCATCCTTTATTCCATGCTCTCTGTAGGACCCTGAATCTATATGTGCATGGCAGATTTTAATCTTTGACACAATATTAAAGATTATTAAAATGATAAAATGAAGGCCAACCCTGGGCTCCAGGAAATTAAATTTTGAGGTGTGAGTGGCAGATTTCTCCAAAGAATAGATTTGTGATGGGAAGATACTTTTGGTATCTTCTTTGGATGACTGGGTCTTGACATTTTACTTAATTAAAAATTATTTGTTGTGACTGTAACTTCCGTTTCAAATTAAACCATCAGACTTCCTAATTTTTCGGTCCAGTTAGTTGCCTTGAATCCCAGTTTTCCGGACTCACCCTTATTCGCCTTCCTAGAGTATTGTTGGTAGGTTGAAGGGAACACGTAGGTCAGTGCCTTCTGTGAAAATTAAGGGCTGAGTGGGCAGTTCTGGGGTGGGGTACAAGTGTGCTAATTTCTTACTCACCCATTCCCATCTGCAAGAAACAGCCCTTTACTTGGAGGGAACCAGAGTCCCCTATAAGTTCCAGCCCTGCTCCTGGGAGCTCCTAGCCTAGAGATGCTAGTGCTGACTTTGAGTAAGCCCTGGCTCTTAAGAGGTAGTGTGGGGCTAACGGGAAAGCTCAGTCAGTAAAGCGATTGCCTTGCAAACATAGATCAACCACCCAGAAGCCATGTTTAAAATAATGGGGATGGTGGCGAGCTCTCATAATCCCACTGTGGGGAGGCTGAGAGAGGTGGATCCTCAGGGCTCAGTGGTCAGCCAGGCGAGACTGTTAGTATCTTTTAGGTCAGTGAGAAGCTCTATCTTCTTAGGTTTTGAAGTAGAAGGTGCATAAGGAACAACACTTAGAGTTGTCCTCTGGACGCCATACGTGTGGGTATGTCCTCAGACACGCAAAAGAGGGATGATGACATTTTTCATATTCTGTTCATAAAAGATTATCAGGAGGGGTCAGGCCCAAGTAATAGGCACTATGTCAGGCTGCCTGTTACAGAGCCTATGTCTGGTAACGATGTTGACAGGTATTCCAGCAGCCACCGATCTCTCCTCTTACTTTCAGGACCATTGTACCATGGCAACCTTTTCTGTGGGTGCTTCAAATACCCCGTGGAGCCCAGGGAAAGGCATCCAGACTCCAGAATGCTCCAGATCTTCGAGTAACCATATGTGGGGCACAGATGTATACAGTTAACAGATATACTGTTTCTCTCACCCCTTAAATCGGGTGAACTTAACCCGCGGCATTTAGCCACTGCACTCAGAATGCTTCTGTTGCCCGTACTGTTCTAAAAACACAGTAGAGCAGGCTGTGAGCCAAACCTTGGGCAGTGTCTGCCAGGATTGTCTGAAAGCCAATCGGAGTCTCTGAGCCAAGTGTGGTTGTTGGCCCAGAGAGACCACAGGGCCTCTTAACCAACAGGGAGGGGAATCGCCGCCCATAGGGTTTCATAGAAAAGACCGAAAAGAGACATTGAAGTCAGCATAATTCACAGGGAGTTTCAGTGAAGTCTGGCAGATAAAGGCTCTGGAATCTTAGGTCAGATTGCTGCCTCAGAGCACAGAGGTGACACTCCCAGGGACAGACGCAGTGATCTCATTTTGCTCTGCATAGACATGGATAGAAATCACGGGACTCTCATCTGACCAGGTCTGAAAGGCAGCCTCTGTTTACAGACAGATGTCTGACAGGACCAGCCAGCATGATGTAGCGATGTCAAGAGAGCCTAGACAAGAGCAGGAGGAGCCACTCAAACAGAGCCTTCCTCTGTCATAGTTGGAACCGATCTGCTATGTCCCGAGGCTCCAAGTCTCGTGTTACAAACTTCTGATTCCCCTTTCCCTGTCTCAAAGAAAATGGCATTATTGTGACAACTGCAGTGCACACCCTTACCTGCATGAGTCCTTCCTTGTATTTGGTTTGGAATCCGATCACCACACACTGTAACATCTCCTTCACACTAGAACTAAGTTCTTTAGTTTTGCCTTGAAAAATGTGTTTTCTTTTTAAAATAATTTTTCTAATTATTATTTGGACACTTCACACGTGAATATAATGAATCCCAATCTCTTTTTATTCTTTGCCAATTTTATACACATATAAAGGTTTCTGGTTATTTTCTCCCCCTTCCAGACACCCCCTCATCTTTCTCTCCTACTGAAAAATTCCTCTTCCCATTAACTGCCCCCAACTTTGATGTCTTTTCATTTATTTATTTTTGTGACTCACCAAGTTTAGGGTTTCATGTATAGCATGGATGAGGGTTATTTACTGGAGTACAGGCAACACCACTGAGGGAAGGACTCTTTCCAGCAACCATTAACTGTCCATAGTCCCTCAGGGAGTGGGCAAAGCCTCCTGAGTCCCCTACTATACCTGACAGAGTGTTCATGGGCCTAGTCATGCGTAGTTCATCACAGCTGCAGTGAGCTCATGACTGAGCTGAGGTCTTGACTTGCAGTGTTCTTGGTGAATTATCTTGGTTGGGGATGTAATGGATGGTTACCACACAGTCATCGGAGGACAGAGGGTGGAGTCTTCCCAGAGATCCTGAGCGAATACATGATGGCTAATAGTTCATCAAGTGTCACTGATGCCACCCTCATTGTAAAAGCAGCGATTGGAATTGCTTCCAGAAGCTCCGCGCATGTCCTGTGTCTCCTCACAGGGAGTTGTTTGTAAACTTACAGTGGGGGACTGTTCTAGGGCAGTGGTTCACACCCTCCCTAGTGCTGAGACCTCTTGACCTCATGAGTTCCTCATGCTGTGGTGACCCCCGACCATAAAATTATTTCATTGCTGCTTCAAAACTGTAATTTTGCTGCCCTTATGAATCGTAATGTAAATTATCTGGTTGCAGGGTATCTGACCTTTGATCCCCATGAAAGAGTCACTCAGCCCCCAGGTTGAGAGTCACTGCGCTAGAGTGTCAGTAATCATGTCCCACTCGAATTTGTTTATATGAGGAACTGTGTCAGTCCAAGCCTACCAGAAAAATCAATTTATTTCCCCATGTGGCTTATAGATATTTCTTCTTTAAACACACATTTGGACTACAGTTGACCCTTCTTTAATCTAGAAATAAACTCATGCCAGAAACCATGTTGTCAGGATTATTTCTCAGCTTCAGTTTGTCTGTGAAGAATAACTGGATGAACTAGGGAGAGTCGAACCAGTGTTTGAAATATGATTAAATCTAACTGATTGTGAGTGATTTAGTGATATAACATGAATATTGTCTTCTTGTTAAACACTGGAGAGGGTAGGGGTGGACCTCACTTGAATGTATTAAGTTGAGGTCAAGTCTCTTAAGAGTCTTGCAGCATGGGAAATAACAGCCAACATCTTCAGTGATGATGACTATAGACTAGAACCTGCCACTTTAGACCTGAATCTTGGCCTGCAATTGACTTGCCTTTTTTTCTTAGGTAAGGTGCATGTGCCCTGTCTATACAAGGGTAGGGTCTTGACAGTACATTTCTTTTATAAGATTTATTTTTTGTTTATTTTTGTGTTTATGTTTGTGTATCTGTGTGAGGATAGCTGCACCCAGATGCAGTGTTCATGGAGGCCAAAAGGGGGCAGTAGGCCTTAGGAAGCTACAGTTACTAACAGTCAAGAATCTCCTGGTGTGGTTGTGGGACTGAACTTAAGTTCTCTGGAAGACAGTAAGAGCATTCCTCACTTCTGAGCCATCGCTCCCAGTGGTATAGTTCTTGATAACACTGCCATAAGAATTAAGTGATTTTGTATATGTAGTATGTTTGTCACAAGCTGATGCTACTGTGTACTATAAGTGACATGCCAGAACTTTGCTTCATTCATGTATTCATTCATTCACTCACTCAACTATTGTGTGTGTATACATGTGTATGCCAGTGCATGTACATATATGTATACATGCACGTAAAAGACTGAGGTTTATATTGGGTATCTTCTGCAATCTCTGTCTGCCTTTATTGGTTGATTGGTTAGTTGGTTTATTGACTTGCTGATTGATTTTTGGGACAGAGTTTCTCACAGAACCAAAAACTCATCTCTCCAGCAGGAGCTCCAGGGATCCATGTTGCTGTCCCCCTTTCCCCTAAGACTTGTGTTACAGGCAGACACCTCCATGCTGATTTTTTTTAAAGCATGACTTCTGAGGATCTAAACTCAGGTTCTTGTGCCATGTAGCACCACTTTACTGACCAAGCCATCTTCTCAGTCCTCAATAGATAGGTTTTAAATCATTCTTCTTTTATGTTTTTGCTTGCTTGTTAGTGATAGCATATGTGTTGAAATTGTGTCTAGTTTACATGTATTTGTTTATTTATGTGCATGGTGGCTGCAGGGGGTGGGGTCAGAGGACAGCTTGTAGGAATCAGTTTTCTCCTTCCATTACTGGATGTCTGGGATTGGACTGGGATCATCAGGCTTGGTGGCTGCGCATTTCCTTGGCCCCTTGCTTATTTTCAACGTTTACTATGGGTAGTCTTCCTTGGAATTTTCTCTCACTTTTCACAGACACCGTCTTTGTGTTCTTGGCCCAGAAGGGCAACAAGAGGCAATGGAGCATCCAAGACTTGGCTTGGGAACCTATGGACCTGAAGCTTGGCTCTGCCTCCGACTGGTTGGCAAGCTACTTGTCTGCAGAGCTGATTTTCTCCTCTATAAAATGGTGCAATAAAACTTACCTCACGTCACCTAAGAGGCCATGGGGTGTGGCAGAGAACACAGGCTATGAGGAAGCCAGAACAGAGGGTTCAAGTGTTGAGTCTGCCTTTCACAAGCCAACTTTGTATGAGTTCCCTAATCTCCCAGGGCCTTGGTTTCTTTACCACAAGACCAGTGCACTATGGGGAAGTTTTGAGAGGACTCTGTGGATTGGTATAAGTAGAACACAAAACAGCTTGACACATCACATCAGAACATAAGTGTTGCATGCTGTTATATAGTTTTGCGCTTAGCTCTAGGGACCGATAATGTTTTACAAACCCATCAGAAGTGGTAGAAAAGCAGAAACCAGATATTCAGAGTTGGACTCTCAAGCTCCTTGGTCTCATGCTTTGTTGCAGCACTGTTTTCTGTTACAGCGCTCTCTTTTGCAACGCCAGGGAACATGTTTGGGTGCATGCATGTCTGCTCTGCCTCCAACAGCCTCAAGGAAGGCAGCAGAAGTTCCTTTTTTCTCAACATTTCTGACTCCACTGACTGCGATCACCCCCATCCCTTGCTGAAACTGCTGTTTGTCAGCTGTCGAGAGCTTCCTTTCCAGCTCATTCTGGCCCATTTCTAGAGTGTAGTTTTTCTAAGTAGCTATCGGAAACTTTTCTCTATTATACTCCTTTGTAAACATATTTGGTTCTCTTCTGCTTCCTCCTCCTCCCTTTTTTCCCCTTTACCTCCCCATTTCTCCTTTTCTTCTCTTCCTCTTCCTTTTCTTCCTTTCCTTCCTGCTTCTACTCCTCTCTTCCCTTCCTCCTCCCTCTCTGTAGTTTCTTCCTTTTCTTCCCTTTCATCTTCCGTCTATCCCTCTTCCCCTTCATCCTTCCTGTCCTTACCTTTCTCTCCTATTTCCTCTTCTTCATCCCTGCCCTTATTTTTCCTCATTTGTGTCTCTCAACATCTGTCTTTCTAGTTCCCCAGTGCGGGTCCCCAGCCTGTTTTCACCAGCCATTTCCCTCTCTTACAGGCCTGTTCTCACTAATGGCTCTAATTCCTGGTGAGGGAAGCTTCCAGATGTGCAGTGCTGGTTCTAACTTTTCTGAGATTCAATATTAGAGTCCTTTGAGATTTTAAGACTCAATAAATCAAAAGTATCGAATACTGTCTGCTTTCATTCTACACTGCATGCTGTGAGTGGCACTCACTTGCCCAGGGCACTCTAATATCAGAATTATTTATGCCCTTCATTTGGCAATTTCAGTACGACAAGTATTGTGTAAGACGGGGGCAGGGGTGGGGGGATAGACAGGTAGCCTACAAAGACGCTTGGGCTAAAGATTAGGGGAGAAAAAACAGATCTGCCCTGCCTGGAGAGGGGAGCTCCCAGGAAAGGCTGCAATGCAGAATGAATCTGGACCAGAATGCTAAAGGTGTGTAGCTTTTCAAAAAGAGACAAGTGAATTCAAACAAAGGAAAACTGGAGCCAATAAACAGCCAAGAACTGAAAGACCCAAGTGTCTCCCCAGCCAGGAGTTCTGCCAAGGCCAGCTTCCCAGCAGCCTGTTCAGATAAGCCTGGCATTTGTCCTTGCCAGGTCCCTGCCCTGTCCTCCTTTTGCTTTATTATTGTTTTGATTTTATTACTAGCTTTTAATTATGCAATGTTTCAAACATGTAGAGAAGCGTATACCATCATGATGCACAACCACAGGTTTAACAATAATTCTACACTGCCCAGATCTCCCTGGCAGCATTGGATTATGCCAAATTGCACACAGTGTATAATTTCGTTCATATACATTTTTTTTTTTTTTTTTTTTTACAAAGAAGGAACTTTTAAGAAACGTGACCAGAATGGGAAATCAATAATCATTTCTTAATAGCACTTCAACCCCAGATCTCATTATAAGCATTTTTAGTTTGTCTTTAGTAAGATAAAATAATATCCATGTTTGTAAGTAGTTGATATGACCTCTGTTTCTTCCTATCGGTCTCTGTCTAGCTCCTCCATTGCCACCAGTCTCTCTGTCACATCTGTTACTCGTATCTCTGTATCATATATCTGTGTCTGTCATATATCTGTCTCCATCATCTTCATCTCTAATATCTATCTCTTCTTTCTCTTGTCTTTCACCATCTCTATCCCTCTAGCTCTGTCTCTATTCTCTCTGTCTCCATGTCTATCATGTTTGTCTTTGATCTTTATCAGTTTTTGATCTTTGTCTTTACCATTCTTATATCATTATATTCTCTGCTTCTACCTCTGTTTTTGTCATTGTTGTGTGACTCCATTGCTTTGTAGATACAAACAAACATCCAATCATACCAGACAGTGAACCAATAGTAGACCAAAGTGAAGATACCACCAGAGTCCTGCTTGGTGACCCAGTGGGTATTAGTGGGTTTACTTATAAGAGCTTGAGTGAGGGGTTACTACAGGAGCAGAAATAACTCAAGGATAAAACGTGTCAACAACAGCCCACTTCAGTATGGAGACAGTTACTGAAAGGTGGAAACCTGGAGTTTATTACAGGTTGGAGAGTGGCCTTTCCATGTAGCTTAGTTGATCCAAGTCACTTCCAGGTAGCCCACCTTGTCTGGAAAGAATAAAGCTACCCTTACAGCTTATATATGCTTAGGAGGGGAGGAGTCTAGAAAATTTTGTGGTCAGTTTTAGGGACTTCCTAAAGTGTAGAAGATTCTTTGTAGGATGGAATATGACCATTCCCTTTAGAATATCCTGTGTCTTAAAGAGGTGCTCGTCAAGATGGCAGGTTTTGTCTCAGAGAAAAATGCTATGCCACAGCCAATTTTCTATCATCTGCTTTTCTGTCCTATCATATCATGTCACATCATATCATATTTCTGTCTCTATCACCTCTCAATATCTCTATCATCATTATCTCCCATTGTTTCTATCATCTCAGCCTGGGCTATTTCTATTTCTGTGTCTCTTATCTATCTCTATTTCTGTCTCTCTTATCTATCTTCACCTCTATCATTTGTATCTCGGCTACTTGTCCATGTATATAAGATATAATACGTCTCCATCATTTCTCTCATCTCTGTCACATCATCTTTCTCTCCTCTCTATGTCTATCATGCATGTCTCTGCTTCTATAATCTTTATTTCTCTGTTTCTGTCACCTTCCTATTTATACCTCTTTCCATATGACTTCTGCCTTTAAATATCTCTATTTCTCTTTCTGTGTGTTTCTCTCTCTACTGTGTCTTTCCATATCTCTCTTCTTTGTCTTGCAATTTAGTTCTTAATCTGTCCTGTGAAGGACAGCCTATCAAGCTTGCATATTGATATTGACATCTCTGTGGTATTCTTAGAGATGTTTCCCCGCTCATATTGTGTTTCATATGAGTGAGTTGACAGATCTACAGATCTTATCTGTGGACTAACATTTTTTGGTAAGCATATTTCATAGTAGCTTAAGAGAGACTAATCTACCTGCCTCTGTTTTTGTTATTGATGTCTATGTCATCATTCACAAAGAGGCTCAGACTTGTGGTGTTCTAGCTTTAGCATCCCTCACTCATTATTAGGAATAACACTCCTGTGAAGCATACATGAAACATCTAGCATTTTGTCTTTAACTGGTGCATTCACACAGAAGAGATGAAAGCATGCCCATTGCTTTCTTTATTGATTGGTTCTCTAGCATCTTTCAATGATGATGATACCTGGATGTCTACCTAATGTCACTCTAATACTGTGAGTTGCATGCATGTATGATGCAGGTTGAGTCACTGTCATCATTACTGAAACTCCATGCTGAAATTTCCCAGTGTTTGGTCAGTGCTAGCATCTCCAAGTTGATCCTCAGTTTTGTTCTACAACCCAGATGATCTTTAATAGCTTCTAGTTGTTGGATATAACAAAACAGTCCAGCTTCCAGCCCTTTTCTTGTCCATCCTTGGCTCCATCTTGAAGTCAGCCAAGCCTCCTAGAATTTTTGATTTCTTCAGCATCTAGGACCATAGTTGGAAAGTATCCTCTAGGACCAACGTTTACCATAGTAAACGTTCTCAGCCACTTTGAACATTGGCTGTTACACAGTTTGACCCACCAGCTTCCAAGTTCTACAATACTAAGACATCCTGCTTACCAATGAGAATGCAGTCTCAGAAACACGTAACTAGATCGTATCATTGCAGAAACAGCAGAACACGCTCACAGAAATCAAGATGGTTATCACATCACAAGGATTATCTTCTTGTGAGATTGTCTTTGTAATAAAATATCCTAACAAAAGGAATTTTTCCACTTTCAATTTCAGGTCATGACCATTATTTTGAGGAAGCCAAAGCAGGAACACAAAGTAGCTAGTCACATCACACCCACAGTCAAGAGCAGAAAGAGTAAACACAACTACTTATGTTTATCCAGCTTTCTTCTTCATTCTCATACAGTTCAGGGCCCCATCTAGGGAGTGCTGCCATCTGTAGCAGACTAGGGCAGTTAGCAGGACAATACCCTACAGACATTCCCTCTGGACAGACTAATCTAGATAATTCTTCAACCAAGACCCTCTTTCCAGGTGATAGAATCACCTGGGGCAAGTTGACAATTAAAAATAATCATCACATATCATAAACCTGATTAATGACTGACTGTCCTTTATGAGCTACCTTGTGTTGCTAGATCGTTGTTGGGATCCAGTAACTAGTCCTGCTTGCAATAACTAATTCAGCTTGCAAGTAGGTAGCCTCCCTGATCCTTGATCTTAAATATTTCTCCCAGCCTGCTAACTGATGTCTAGTTATAAGACTCTTCTCTCCTGCATGACTGGCATGGTTCCACCATCCTGACTTCTCCACAACTCCATCTCCAATTTTCCTACCTCTGGACTTCGACTCATTTGTCTCCACCTGGAACACATTTCCTCTGTACCTCTACTTTTAGAATTCCTTAGAGAGATTGCTCATTCCGGGTCTGGGTCAGGGAATGTAAAGCCCTTCTTTAAAAAACCCTCTGCTTTAGAGGCTAGCTAATCACCTTGTAACGAGTGTGTCCTTTTTCTCTGAATTCCAGCGTCCTTGTCTGATGACATACACATACCCCTATTCCCAACAGGACCATGAATTCTTAGAAGACTGAGATCTGCCTTACTTAGTCTTCAAACTCCCAATGCTAACAGTGTCCTGACACATAGAAGAAAAATGCCAGTAAATGTCACCAGAATGAAAGAGTGACAAATGTAGCATGACTCTATTTGGTGGGTAAGAGTAGTAAGCATCTATCTTCTGTCTCTTCCATCAATCTCTTCTGGCCACAATCTCCCTGAAGTAGAAACAAGACTTCTCCTCCAACCTGTGTATTCTTTAACACAGTGTTCGTTCGCTTTAGCTCAGCATAACCCCACACTGCTTGCTAGACAGCTGAATCACAAGGAAGAGAAGATTTTTTAAATCCAAAGCCTCTTGCTTAGGCTGACACAGACCTGAGCTCTTGACCTGCTCGGTTCTACTTCAGAGCCAGAGGATTTGGAACCAATGGAAGCCACCATTCTGTGTTTCATCCTGGCTGTTTTGCAGTTTGGAATGCTGACTTAGTACTGCCTCATTTTCTTCTTGCCTTCCTTTTCTTTCTCACTGAAGCATCTTGTATGAAGCATCCAGAGGCTCACTCATTGCAGACGCTCAGCATGGTGGGGGAATAAAGCTTCCCAGAATACAGTCCAAGAACAAACAGCCCGTGACCCTGGGGATGACAGCACAAAAATGCTATTGACAAAAGATGGCCAGAGAACGGCTGCCTTTATTTGGACAGAGCTAGGAAAGAACTCTGAGAGAGTCTGTTAGCCAAGCACACCCTGGGTGTTCTATTGCTCTTTTGGGGAGTGTCACGTGCCTGGAATAGCTGGAGCCAGGGAAGAGATCCAGAAGTCTAGGAAGTGGTAGAGGGGACTTTTAATCACAGACTTGCAAAGGAACGATGTTATGTGAACCAATTCGTTCATGGTGGAGGCCAGACTAAAGTTTGGTCTCCATATACTAAGGTTTGAGGCCAAAGTCATGCCAACCTCCTTTTTGCCTGCTTATGAAGATAAGGATTGCATTTTGACAGTTTTTCGGAGGATGTACAACACAATAGGATAAGATGAGACCTAGGTGAGCTGGATCTTGCAAGGTCCCACTCTTTCTCTAACTGGCTGTGAGCACTGAACTGGTCCTCTTACCTCTGTTCTTAGATTCTTTGTTTTCTTTCTTTGTATTGTGTATATGTGTATATATGGGATATCTATGCACGCACACATTTGTGTGTGGGGGGTATGTGTATACGTGTACTTGCTAGTGCATGTGTGTGTGTGTGTAAAAGCCACACTGAGTATCTTCCTCTATTACTGTCATTGTCGTTGTTGTTGTTGTTGCTGTTGTTGTTAAGACACAGGACTTTCTCACAGAACCTAGAACTCATCATTTTGCCTAATTGGCTGGCTGGTAAATGCCAGTGATCTACTTGTCTCCTCCTGCTGTGCTGGGCCACCATACACAGTGTTCCATAGATGCTATGGATCCCAAATCAGGTCGCCTTGTATGTACAACAAGCACTCTACCCACAGAGCAGTCTATCCAGTCTTTAAAGTCTTTTCTGCCCCTGAATATGTGTTAATGATTTTCCTACTATTTGGAAATATGGACTATTAAAGTGGTTTCTATGGGACTTCATCCTTAGAACCTGGTCACTGGTCATTTTTGAAGAATACCTGGGGCTTGCAAGATGCTCAATGGATAGAAACACTTTCTGTGCAAGCCCAGTGACATGATCTTGGGTCCTAGGACACATGGTAGAAGGAGAGACCCCACTCTTGCTAGTTGTTCCCTGACCTCCACACAGCTGCAGTGGCAAGCACATGTGCATGCACACACACATGTGCATGCACAAAAACATATACAAATAATAATAAAGAAAATGTTTTTGTTTTTGTTTATAAGAAAACATCAGCTCTGGAATCTCAGTTCTGATCTGTAGCATTTGTCTCACAATGTAGAATTTTGAGCATGAAAGGAAAATGTTCCAGACAATTGCTTTAAAATGCATCTGTTTGCCTGCCGATCCATCTGTCTATTGAAGTGTCATCTCACTTTACAGCCCAAGCTGACCTTGACTTAATGATTCTCCTGCCTCAGCCTCTCTATGGCTGGGATTACAGGTGTGTGCTACTGTGTTCTCATGGTCAGTCTATAGAGGACCAGTGCTATCAGAATCTTCTATACTGAGAGTGCCTAACTGGTGCTGAGGAGAGAGACAGAGACAGAGACAGAGATAGACAGAGAGACAGAAAGACGGGGGGGGGGGCTTAGCTACAAGACTCTTATGCTGTGCTGAAAACTCAAGTCTCTCACTCAATCCTTACAATAGTTCTAACAAGACTCATTATTTCCCTTAATTAATGAATTGATTGTTTAAGTTTTTGAGTCAGGGTATCACTGTGTAGCCTTGGCTGACCTTGAACTTGCTATGTAGGTCATGCTGGCCTCAAACTCACCTCTGCCTCCCATTTGTGAGGACTAAAACCGTGAGCCACCATTTTTGGTTACTTCTCTTAAGTTATATGAGAAGGAAGTAGAGACGGCTGTTCAGTAAAACATGACTATGAAAGAATAAACAGGACGAGAGCAGG
The DNA here is from genome assembly GCF_011762505.2 of Arvicanthis niloticus. Classification (NCBI taxonomy): domain Eukaryota; kingdom Metazoa; phylum Chordata; class Mammalia; order Rodentia; family Muridae; genus Arvicanthis; species Arvicanthis niloticus. The sequence goes on along the minus strand of NC_047667.1, from coordinate 16,270,755 downwards.
AGAGAAGAGAGAGATGGTCTTTGGCTCAAGACCATATAATATTTTGTTTTAAAACCATTTAGCCTATTCCAAACTGGGTCTTTTATTTCCTTGTAATCATTACACAAAGCCTGTGGCTATCTCTCTCTCCCTAGGGTGGTGTGAATGATGCCAGTGTTTCCCAAGAGTGAAACGAGGGAATGCCAACCCTGCTTTTCCCCATTTCCCTCTAGAGCGTTTAGTCAGATTAGAATTGCCTTCCAGTCAGATGTGAGACAAAAGGAAGCAGAAAAGGTGAATTTTGAGCAGGAAATGGAAGAAAGATGAGGGCAGGCCAGGAACTGGGAGAGGTGCTCCTTAAGGAAAGTGACTTGGGAAAGGTGTGAAGAGTCCCATGTCCATGGCTTGTCATATACATCAGTCCTGTAGTGTTTACAAGATGAACTCAACTACAGGATAAAACTTTAACTGTTATTGAAGTGTGTGTGTGTGAGTGTGTGTGTGTGTGTGTGTGTGTGTGTGTGTGTGTGCGCGCGCGCGCGCGCGCGCGTGCTCAAGCACCGTATGTATGGTTGTGTGTGCACATATGTAGAAGCCAGGGGAAAACCTCAGGTATTGTTCCTCAGTTACGGATCATGTCTGTTTTATATTGTTGGTTCTGAGACAGTATCTTTCATTGGCCTAAAATTAGCCATGTAGAACAAGCTGGCTGGGCCAGTCCTGTCTCCACACCCTCAGTTCCAGGATTACAAGAGTGCTATGCCTGGCTTTTTTATGTGTGTTCTGGGAATCAAACTCGGGTCCTATGGCTTGCAAGGTGTAAGGAGCAGGCCCTTAACAGGACCAACTCCATATCTGTAATAGGAAAGAAAACAAAAGTAAAGTTGTTTTTAAGTGCTGTGGTAACCAGAAGTTGTTTTGATAATCAAAAGTTGTTTTGAAAACCTTATGAATCAAAAATATTTGTGCATTAAAATAAGTTGTTTTGAATAAGCGTGATAACCAGCTGTAATGAAGTCATAGCCCCACAGATAGCCAGACACATCTGGTTATCTGCCGTGTACGTCAAAAGTAACCTTAATTCAAGCATAAAAAAGGAGCCCTCGGCCGGAGCACTTCATCACACTGGTAGCCATGACTGGCTAGTGTGATCCTCCGTCCAGGCCTCCTCTGTAGCCCAGAGACTGAGCACTCTGCTGCACCTGATCATCAAAGCAGCAGCCGAGAGACCAACACTCCTATCTTCACGGTCAAGCACTCTCCGGACCTAAACTGCTGGAAACTACAGTCATAAGGACTCAGGTAGTATAACCCACAATTAATAATGTACTTATTGTTATACTTATTTCTTTGGTAATTAGCAACTTATTATTTGTGTTAACTGTGCTGATATTGATAGAGTCAATGCATAGGAAATGTGGCAATACCTCGTTGTTACAATAGCTTTAGCATCGGTGATAATATATTGTTTGCTGTGCAATATTAAAGAGCAATTACATATCAAACCCCTGTCTCTGGCGTACTCTCTCTCCTCTTGGGGAACTGACCATCTCACAGTCAATCCTGTATACGATTCCTGAGTGGAGAGGACCTGTCACTCCTCTTTCCACAGTGACCCGACAACCTTATCACAACCTGCTCACGACAGATAATGTACTGGGCTCCAGACACAAGGCAAGCACTTTACTGCTTGAGCCATCCCTCCAGCCCCTAAACATATGTTTTTGATGAACACAAATGGGCTGCATTTTAAGAGTCCTTGGCCCTCTACTTATTGCTACCAATAAACAACTTATCTTGCCTAGGGTTCAAGTCTTGCCTCAGAATAGGTAGAAGCCCATACTGTCACAGGCCATAGTGGGAGTCTATAGTGTGCAAGTTAAATAAGCACCTTTACCCATTGTTGCTCCTTGGAATAGGCAGAGTCTGAAAACTTAGTTTCAGCCTTAACTGGCCAACATTCAAGACTCTAGGATACATTTTTTAAACCTTATGTTCTTCTTTTATTTTTTAAATTATTATTGCATATATTTATTGTGGCACCTAAGAATATTCCCTTTGGCACACATTGTTTGTTGACTTTAGCCTTTCTCCCACTACCCTCTTATCCCACCCTTCAGGGCTATAATTTCAGGCCAACCAGTCAAATCGAAACACTGGGCAGTATACAAGGGTCTGAATGCAAATGAACAAAGGTCTCAATGCAAATGACTCCGGGGGAACTCTTTGTGTGGATGATGTCAGTGATTTCACACGCTCCCCTGACAGAGACCCTCCACCCTGCACTCCTTCTATACTGATTGATATCTGAGAAAAAACGCTTGCCTTCTCAAATAGAACACTAAGACAGTAACAGAAACCATTCAGTGCAGTAGAGGGGCTGCCAGGCCACATGACCACTTATCTGCTCTCTGCTTCGCTCTGCTACTGCTGCGGTCTCCTCTCCTCATTGGCATGGACTTGAGCAGAAGTGAGAAGGTGGGGTAATCATCATTTTGGAGGACATTGGAGAGACAGAGACAGGCAGATCTCTTTGATTTTGAGCACAGTGTGGTCTATGTTGCAAGTCCCAAGCTATCCATGAATTCTGTCTTGGAGCCAGAGCACACTGACTCTAGTGTGAACAAACCCCATTAGCCAGGTGTGATCAAGTCACAGCTTGTATTGTAAGCCATGTGTGAGCTGCAGGAGAGCTATTATCAGAAACTTACTTAAAAGTATTTTCTAACTTGAATCAGAAACTTACTTAAAAGTATTTTCTAACTTGAATAATGGTTATTCTTTTGTTTTATGTAAAAAAAAGAAGTGTGTGTCTCTCTCTCTGTGTGTGTATATATATATATATATATGTGTGTGTGTGTATGTGTGTATATATATACACACATATATATACATACACACACACACTAAACACACACACACACATACACACACACACACACACACACACACACACACATATATATACACACACACACATATAATCTCCTTGGAAACCAGAAGAAGATATCGATATCGGATCCTCTACAGCTGCAGTTACAGGCCATTGTGAGTAGTCAGGTGTGCTTTCTAGAAACTAAATGCTGTTCCTGGGCAAGAGCAGTTCAGACTCTTAGCTGCTCAGCTCTTTCTTCAGCCCTGGATGGAGAGTGGAGTGTTCTAGAATATACACTTTGTAGATGGCGATATCAAAAATATTAGAAGACACATAATTGGTACAAGAGGTTTTCCTCCACTGGGACAGAAGGCAAAGGATGCCCAAGGTTGTCTACATCTGCTCCCGTTTGCCTGCTGTTGTACTGAGCACTCAGGACTCACCTGCTTATAGATTGGACCCATGTAAAGGAACCAACCCTCTTCAGCCACTCTCTCTGAGCTTACTCTGTGTCCAGCTGATGCCTCTTTTCTGACCATAGTGATTTTCAGTCTAGTCTCTTAAAGTCCTTTCTGCCCTAGTGAGGTGAAGAGGGGGGCTGTAGTCTGAGGCCCATAAAGCCCTCAGAGGGAAGCTGCAAAATTAGCATATGAAGAAAAGGGGCTTAACAAAGGGGGAAGCTGGAAAACTCCCCTGGCTGAGGCCAACTAAACCTGGCCTCTGAGGCAGGCACAAAGGCGCGCTAGAGTGCCCTAACCTGACCTATGACTCAGGCTGCTAAGGCTCACAGCCCCATGGAGGATACAGAGAGAAGATGCTCAGATAAAGGATGCTTGGGGATGAGTGTAGAAAAATAGTAACAGATGAGCCAGATGGGAAAGCCTAAACTGTGTAAATAAGCCCCAAAGCTTACACTGAAAAAAAAAAAAAAAGCCACCACTCTCTGTACCAGGAATGCCCTGCCCTGGCCCTGGAGTTGTTTGTTGAACCCTGATACTCAGCTTATATGTCTAACCTCCTGAAGGGGACTTCCACTGTCTTCTGATGTCTCTTTGCAATGCCCAGACTATAAGGAATGAATACACGCTAAAGAGTCAGTCCTCACCCCATCTTAGACTGTCCAAATATTGCAGCAGTGAACCCCAAGAAACTGGAATTTCATGCTGTAGGAGGAGAAGTTTGAAATCCTGAGAGAAACTTGTCTGCTGGAGAAAGATTTACAGCTTGTCAGCTGACCTGACAGGAGTGACTACCTTACTGGAGAAACTTGGAGCTGAGACAACAGAGGGTGGATCGTGGGTACCATACCTTGCCACACTACTTAGTTCTGAACATCTCTTGCTGTCAACTTAAGTCTTACCTCCTTGTCAGGATGCTGACTAGGGACCTAGGGGGTCCCCGATATCTTCGCTGCTCTTCCCAGTGTGAACATACTGAATAAATTTCTTTTGTCTGCTTTTTATTCTCCATTCAACTTTCAAGGCTGTCTTTTTTGAGGACAGGTCACTGAACTGGCTTGTTAGGATATAAATGGTGACTCCAAATCCAGTGATGCCTTAACACTACAGGAGCCCTGAGTGTTGGCCTCGAACCACTGTCACCAATACTGTGCTCTTCTGTATTTGGGCATTTGGTAATTGATTATCCTACCTCTGTGGGTGCCACTACTGGCCCGAATGGTCTAACTCTGTAGTTCTGGGTTGAAAATTAAAAATATGCCTTTAGTGGTGTTGTGACCAGTGTTTCAGGGCAAAAGCCAGTCTGTGGCAGCCCTAATAGGCTTATCAGCAACCCCCATCCCCAAATCCTAGTATGCCATTGAAAAATAGCTGTTGCAAAGGAGATTTAGCCAGTGTGGGTATTTTGGGAAGAACTGATAAAGGTGTCCAGTGAACCACAAGTCTGTTTTGGGGTAATGATATGAGTTTTGTCTTTAAATAGTAGAAGAATTGGGGCAGGGGATAAGGAGTACGGAACAGTAAACGGTCCTGGCTAATATGTGATCTGTTGAACACTGTCTCAGTTCTCACTCTGTAAGGGAGCCTGTACACATCTTTATTGTTAGAGGGTAAAATCTAGTTCTCAGGGAATCACTGCTTCTCTGGACAGCAGCCTCCCCATCAAGGTCATAGTTCCAATGGTCTTCCTGTTAGGTTCTGCTATTCTTGAATCCAAAGTGACAGTGACTGCAGGTTTAGGAGGAAGACTGAAGGCCTTCAGGTTCCTCTGAGTATCTGGAATAGGACATCATAAAAAGCCAACAGTAAATTACTTCCAACATTCATTCATTCATTCATTCATTCATCCATTCACTCATTTATTCATTCATTTGTATTTTAAAACTCAGTAATCCATTTTGTTTTCATTTTTTTCAACAGTTTCATATACTTTTATAAATAAATTTTAGTCATTTTCAGGCCTGTCTTAGTTAAGGTTGGGACGGATTGTGTCTCAGACTGAACATAGCTTGAGGATTTATATGAACCCTTAAAGCCTGCCTCCACAGTTGGAGGACATACTTCCTCCAACTAGGTCACACCTACTCCAACAAGGCCACACCTACTTCAACAAGGCCACACATCCCAATAGTGCCCTCCCCATGGGTCAAGCATATTCAAACCACCACAAAACCCCATTGCCCTCTCTCATCCCCTCCCTCTTCTGCTTCTATTCTCTCCATGAGTCCCCTCTTCCTTTCATGTCTTGTTTATTTGCACAGCTCACTTAGGGTTATTTGCCTGAGCATGGGTGGTGAATTATCACTGGAACAGGGGTCACTTATCAATAATTACACTACTGAAGAAGGTAATGCTACCCTTGACATCATTCATTGCAGATGATCCTTCTTGAGAGGGAAGGAGCCTCATGGCTCCTCCTTCACCCAATGATGAAATGTTTACCGACCAAATCTTAGGCAGGTTTTATGCAGACAGGCATAGCTGCAGTAGATTCATAGAGACAATGGCTCCCATGACCAGAAGACAAATACTTGCAGCACATCTCTTTTTTCCTTATAATTTCCCTGGCCTCCTTTGTCTGATGTTCTCCAGGCCTCCGAGGGGGAACTGCAGCCATCTCAGTTGGGCAGAGTGTCCTGCCGTCATCAACTTTCAGCACTTTGACTACATTATGAGGCTTTTCTGATAAAACTTTCACAGAATTAATCTCAAATGGGAAGCCAGAGCTGAGGCCAGAGCCCACTGGGTGCTCTCTCATTACTCTTACTGTTAAGCATTCAGATGAATAAGACAGGTGAGGTACCTTGGTTTCTAGATCCAATGGCTGCATGCAGGGATAAGCTGGTGACCCAAATTCAAAGAGACAGATGGAAAAAGGAAGGCAGACTTTCATTCTGCAATGAGGAGTCAATGCTGTTCAGAAAAAAAGGGAAAAAAATTCTAAATGCCTGCCGTGGCCATCGAAGCATGTAGGGTTAAAGGGTAAAGGTTAGAGGCAAGGCTCTAACTGTGACCAGATATAATATAGACTTCAGAAACACAGCACGTTGTCAGCGTGTGCCTGTAAATGAGTGGTTGACACAGCCCCTGAACCTTACATATCCCCTTAGTCCTATATTCTACACACAGTCTATGTAGGTGGAGCAGATCTATTCATGAAACCTTGGGGTAGAGCTGTCACCAGCAACTATACCTGTCTACCTCTGAGTCAGGCTACTGCTGACCGTGGCTTTAACATTGTGGTTTAATAATTAGAAGAACAGGGGCTGGAGAGATGGCTCAGCAGTGAAGAGCCTTTGCTTCTCTCATTAAACATCTAAGTTTGCCTCAGCATCCAACTGGTCAGCTCAGCATCATCTGTAACTTCAGCTCCAAAGGATTCAACGCCCTCTTCTGGACTTTACAGGCACTGCACCCAGATGAACAGATATGCACACAGACACGTGCAAATACACATTAGAAATAAAATCAATCTTTAAAACGATCAAAAGAATGAGATTCCAGAAGAAGAACAACCTTCCGGGACATCAGTTTCCTTATCCCGACATTCTCAAAGAACGGGATGAGAAAAAGTAACTTTGCTTTCCTTTCTAGAAGCCAAAAAGTCTGGCTCAAGTTTTCTTTAGTAGTTGACTTTGTCAGGCTTGCTCCAATAGAACAGCCTTTTGTGTATTTTTTCCCTGCCAAATCCCCTTGGCCTCTGAACTAAAGCAAACGCCAGTGAATGTTATTGCTGAATAACTCCCAGCGTGTTTACGGTATGTATGGCTTTCTCTGGCTGACCTTGCTGAGGGGATGGTTGCCCAGCCAGCGACTCATTTGGAGTGGCAGGGGATGAGGAAACGATAGACCATCCAGCCTAGCAGCAGAGCTGGGCAGATCTGAGAGGCACTCAGAAAGAACAGGATCACAGAACATCGGGAGAAACATGAACTGACAGAAACTGACCACAGTGGTTTCAAACGGGGCAGATCTTGTTTGACAAATGCCCTGAGAAGCAAACTGAAAGGGAACAAAGGGAAGAAGAGGGCCATGCGACAGTGGACATAAATAAGCGTGTTTCTGGAGGGCCTTTGACAAAGCGTTGCTAAATGGGTTCACAGGTTGGGTGATTCTTCTGGGCCCCCCTCAAGTGTGGGCCTCAGCCACCGCAGTAAAGAGCTGGAGTCAAGTGGTAATTATCCCCTTTCTTTTCCTAAGGGCACACTCTTAAATCTTTAGTTATTACACACTTGGGAAGAGTAAGCACAGCCCGGCAGCACAGTGGGGCTTAAGGCCTTTAGCTTTCCCTGCAAGGGGTTTAGTGTGATACATTGAGTGTTTTGGAAAGGTAGCCATGGTGCTTGACCAGGACCACTTGCAACACCAATGAAATAGATTTTTAGTTAATGATCAGCCATCTGTGGCTCACGGGCCAATTCTACCAGCATTGTAGATAAAATTTTATTGAAATGCAGCTATACCCATTTGGTGACATGTTGCCTGTGGCTTGACTGTCAGTGCAATCACAGAATCGAATGACTGTAATGATGTGTCCCACAAAGCCTACTATATTTATTATTCATCTGCATAGAAATTTGCCAATCCTGGCCTGGGAAGATGGCTCAGTGAGTAAATCGCTTGCCTCTCAAGCATGAGGACCTGAGTTTAGCTTCAGAACCTATGTTAAAAAGCCAGGCATGGAGGCACTTGAGTCTCAACTCTGATTAAGTGGAGATAGGGTGATTCGGAAGCTTGTTGACCACCCTCCCTGGCCTAATTGCTGAGTGCATGCACACATGCACACATGCATGCACACATGCACGCACACATTTTCTATTGCTAGATAGATTTATCTGCCACGTCCATTCAGCCACTGTAGGAAGCCTGACCATGACTGTCTTTTGCTCAGTTCTCTTTTCTCTATCAGAACCTCTTACCATATTATTCCCTTTTATTTTCACCCATTGCTGCAAACAAGGAAAGGTCCTGGCAGGCAGGAGTCTTGCTTGTGCCATTTTATCACTAGGCATTTCTAAGCTCATAGCACATGGAAGTTCTTCAGTCATTAGCCACTGTAGGCATGACTGAATGAAATCTTGTGCATGAGAGGAAAGTGAGGTAAAGTATTCTGGTTCCTTTTCTGCGGCTATGACAAAGTACTTCAAGGAAAGGATTTATTTCATCTTATAATTCCTGGTCACAGTCCAGCTCTGAAGGAAGTCAGAGACAGAACCATGGAGAATGCTGCCCACTGGCTCCCCAAAGGTCCATACTTAGCTAGCGTTTGCATAGTGCACAGACTCACATGCCTAGCTATCATCTGCCTCACTGTGGGTTTGGTCTTCTTGTGTCAATTAGCAGTTAAGATGAACCCTTGTAGCCATGTTCATAGGCCTGTTTCTCAGTGAAAGCTTTCTTCTCTTGGCAAGTGGGCAGTTAACATATAACTGGGTCCTATGATCGCACCTTCTGCTTACTTGCTGAGAGAACATTAATGTCACATTTATTGGAAGACGATTCCAAACTAATTTGCTTCCCATGATCTTGTCATAGTAAAATCTGCCTCAAACTTTCTTAGTTAAAGATTCCTTTCCATAATTAGCAAACATATTCATGAATGAATATGTGATATTTATCAGTAGTGGCCTGAGCCCTTTCTGAGGTCACACTTTTGTTCTGTTGTTACTATCTATGACAACTAATATTGACTGTCAACTTGACAGAATACAAAGTAAGCCTGAAGACAAATCTCTGGGCATGTCCTTAAGGGATGTTCTAGATTGGAATGGAGGATCTGTTCTTTTTCAAGTTGGGTAAAACTAACTTGTAATCTATTAAGTTCTGATTAAATATAATTAAATCCAAGAATTTTATTAATAATTCAAAATAGATAGTTTTTTCATCCAATGTATTTTGATTATGATTAGTTCCTTCCCCCCAACTTCTCTCAGATCTTTCCCACATCTCTATCCATTCAATTTCATATTTTCTTTCTCTCAACAAAAACATCAAAACAAAAAAATTGAAACAGAAAAACAAATAAGCAAAAAAATAAAATAAATAAATAACAACAGCAAGACCCCTAAAAGCTCACACACACAAAAAAAAACCATGAAGTCTATTTTGTTTTGGCCAAGTACTCCTGGGTATAGAGGCTTCCCTGGTGTGCGCTGATCTGATACATGCAGTTACACTCCACTGGAGAACACTCCACTGGAGAAAACTGATTTTCCTTTTCCTAGTAGATGTCAATTCCAAGTAGCTTCTTATTTGGGTTAGGGCTTTGTGTCATCTTTCTCTTCTCAATGCTGGGATTTTGTCTGATTTCAACCTGTGCAGGTCTCGTGTGTTGTCAATGTGCTGTTACATCATCTGTGAGTTCAGATATGTTGTATCTGGAAGATGCTGTTTCCTTAGTTACTGGAGAGTACTTTAGAGGAGTTCTGAACCAAGAGGGTTGAGTTGGATGGCCTAGCATTTTGTTACTTATGCCATTTGGAAGAGGAGAAGGTCACTTCTCTTCATGAAATCTTTTTATCCATGAATATTCTCCTTTGTCTTAAAAAGATTGCCATCAATTACTAGAGTTAAATCTTAAGAACTCAGGAGCCAATTTGATCCAGGTCACACTGGTGAAAGACAAGGCAATTTGTGCATCAAATAGAGACAGTGAAAGGAGTAGATTACCTCTCACCAAACATAGTTAAATAAGTGGATTCCAAATAACATCGGAAAAACAAAACAAAAACAACACCTCACCAATGAAGGATATTGGGAGAACCAAATCATTATAAATATGGAAAAGAGGAAATTAAATATGTATCTTGTCTCTCCTATATAAACTATGTGACAGGTAACCAAGAAGCAAACACTGTGGAATTTATATTTATGCTTGTGTTTAGCTCATTAGAGACGATAAAGTTACAATGCCACTGTTATAAAAGCTCTGGTGTGTGCATGGAATCATGGAACATGTGGCTGCCAACCTTAGAAAAACAGACACAAGACATTGTGATACTCTTGACCAAAGAACACACAACGTTGGAATAGTCATGTCATAAGATACAAGCTGAGTCTTCCCCAGCCTCTAAACGTGACCACCAATTTATAGGAAATGCAGAGAATACAGGCTCATGTTAAAAGATAACACTTAAGTGCAACTGGGAAAACCTAGGATGGAAAACAGTAAAAGATAAATGATAGAGGTTTTTCTTCTTCTTTTTTTTCCAAGATAACAATAAGAATGAAGGGAAGATGAAGGGAGGAGCTTGTGGATCTAAAGAAAGTCAAGAAAAATTTCACCCAGCTATAATAATTGAACCTTCATTGTATTCTGCCTCCATGAACAGACTATGAAGTTTTTTAGTATTTGGGCTGGGGAGCTGGTTCAGTGGGTAAAGTGCTTACTATGCAAATTCACAAGGACCTGCATTTGGACCCCCTAGAACCAAAGTCTAGAAGAGCATGAGACTCATAACTGCTGAGCGTCTTTCTAGCCCCTCAACTAGCTCTTTTAATAGCAGGTAGAGGTAACGTATAAACAGAAATCATTTATCATGAAACATTATCTGTGCCAACCAATGTTGCATACATATTTTGATCTATTCAGTGTTATTTGTAACTATAGCTGATGACACATTGGTTATATAGATAATCACCACCCTGTTTTGATGACTTAAAATATTTGAATCAGTTTGTATTGATTGGTTTTTTCTGTTGCTGTGATGAAATACCAGACCAACAGCAGGTTAGTATTTAAAAACAATGCTTTATTTTGGCTCAGCTCCAGAGGGATATAGTCTCTCATTGGGGAAGGCATGAAAATTGGCTGGGAAGGCAGAGGCAGGAGCAGGAAGCTGACTGACTGCATTTTTATTTGCATACCAGAAGAAGAGAGAACCAGAAATGAAGCCAGGTTATAAACCATAAAAGCACAATCCTCCAGTGGCATACCCCTAGCAAGCCTTTATCTCCTAAAGGTTCTATAACATCCCCAAACAGTGTCACGAGGTGGTGACCAAATAGTGTTCAAGTTGTCGTCATGGCTGCATAAGGGTGCGCATGTGTGAGACACGGTTCCTGCCTCTGGAGCATCCCCAGGCCATTGATCCCCACATGTGATGATGACTGCTGTTGGTCTAAAACTGATTTGTTGTCTCTTCTATTTTACTTTCAATCTCTCTTTCTGGGGAAGATACTTCCACCATTACTCAGAGCTAACCACTCCTTAATAAGAGAAAAAGATGCAGTTCTCAGGAATAAGGAATGAAGATGATCATGAGCCTGGGAATGAAGAGGAACAGGCCTCTGGTAGCCTTTAGGGCCATGGGAAAGGATCTAGACAACATAACCTCAGAGGCCATAAAAGCCTACACAGTCCTTTGTAGAAATTGCTTATTGTAAGACTTGGTCCAACTTGGAATTATGAGGAGATGCATGTACCCTGCGGTCTAATGACTGCTGCATTAATTAGCCAGGGTGAACTGGGGGCCATCAAGGATAGAGAGAGTGGCCTCAAGAAGAAAAGGCACGGCTAAAAAAAGAAGGAGGAATCTATAGAAAGTAAGCAAATGAGAGATGGATTTATCTTATAGGAGGAAGGCTTGGGTACAATCTAGAAACAAAGAGTGTTAGAAGGAGAATATGGTTTAATGAAAAAGGACAATGGGCTAGTGAATTAACTTTTATGGAGAGGTTATCAATTTTGGACACGAGGCCATAGAATTGCTAAGATAAGGAAACAAAGATTAGAGAATTAAAAGATGATGTAGAATCATATAAAAAGTTAGGACTCCATCCTCCTAGTTACTTAAAGGATTGGAGATGCCAATACCTAGAGAGATATCAGAGCGAGTGAGCTTTTCTACTTGCATACACTTTGTAAGAAATTATTTTAACCTTAGTAGTCTGTCACCTTTCTGTTCTTACATGAAAATAGCTACTAAAGACTGCTGTCTGCTGTACCAGGAAACTGCAGGAGCTGTGCCCAACTACCCGTGAAGAACAGGCTGTGTAAAAACTATAAGGAAATGTGCCTTTGTTTTGTGTTCGGTGTCTTTTAAGAAAGCAGGGGCTGGGGTTAATGATCTAGGATTCATAGAATTTATGTACATTTATGGATTTCTTAAAGAAGTATTAGTGGTCAAAGGCTTCATGATATACCTTTAGCAGACAAAAGACGTGGTTCAGACTGTCTGGTTGGAAGAAGGAAAAAGAATGAGAAGAGGGAAGGAAAAAAAGAAAGGAGGAGAAGGAGGAAGGACGAGAATCCTCAGGCAAAGAGATAGCCTGAACTGTCAGCTCCTTCGCCTCATCTCCTTTCTCAGGGGCTTCTTCACACTGACGCTGAACCTCAGCAAACTATCTGAGCCTAAGTGGGACATTTCTCATTAAAACCACCACATCAGTCAAAACGATTTTCTTAATATACTATGTGTCACCATTTCATCATGGTGATAACAAAGTAGATAGAGGTTGTACAAAAAAAAAAAATCCAGTTTAACAGGCTGCTTCTTTCCCACGTATCTCCCATGTACGAAGAGAAGGTCAGACTCTAGGGTAAGAGTCATCTTAGCCATAGCTTAAGCCTGGAGAAACTTGTTGGGAAGTTGGACAAGAAGAACTGAGGTTAGCCCTGTGATCCCAGGGTATACCATGTTTTTGGCCAACCCATCTTGGAGACAGCCCATTTGGAAGATAAGAAAGAACGGAGTGCAGAAGGCAGAGATGAGTCATCCAGATAAGGTGTCTGCTTGGATTTTTTTTTTTTCCTTTTGGAATGGCGCTTGTCTGTAGAATTTGTGTAAAAGGCTAAAAGAGATGCTGCTGGCTGCTCGGCATTTTGTGCTACACAACTTAAAAGATGTAGAAAAAGCAAGAAGCTACTACTTCATAACAAGCCCTTGGCATCACAACTCAAAGGTTGTAGGCACAGCTCTTGACTGAGACAGTTGACATGAAGCAAAGGCACTCCCAGGAGTTACCCTGAACAGCCCCCCCCATTCCATATGCATACTCCATTCTAACAGATCTTTCTCTGTGGTAGGATTTCCTTCCTAAACCCTGCCCCCATCTCCATTTTCTGTGTCTTCCCATGCTCTCTTAGTTTCAAGAGGATGGTGGCTATGTCTGACTTTGAGTGCCTTTAACTACAGCCCGATGTCACGTGTGACCTGGATTCACCAGTGACCCTCAAGGGCCTTCTGCCAGTTGAATTTGTCACCTAGGAAGGACTTTGGAAATGAAATAATTAGATCTGATTTTCTTTCTGTTCCTCTGCCTGAAGAATGATCTCAACGTGTCCTATGATCACTTAGCTGCATTGCTTTGGTTACCCCTTTAAATTAAAAAAAAAATAAGACAACTTAAAAGAGTCTAAGGAGAGTAATTCCCTGTCATTTATCAAGAACTTTTCCTTGGTCAAAACAAAGCATTAACATTCTTAGCTGGTCACTTATTTATATTCCTAGAACCAATAGTCACGAAAAGCCATTGCTAACACATTCAGAGCTTGTTGTGTGGAGTCTTAAGTAACTCATGGAAAAAGAACTCAGAGTTGGAATTCTTCCCTCAAACTAGCTCTGTTCATGCTCCCACAATGACTGAGGTAGACAAAAAACAATAAATCTAGAGTACACTCATAAATACAAATGGCTGCTAAACCTTTCAGTGGGGGTGATTTCGAGTTAAAGATGTAAGATGTTAGCACAAATGCCTTGGTAATCTCACCACAGCTGTGTCATGACTTTAATTTAGCAAGAATTAATTGTGGGTTTAAGATGCTTTACACTTTAATGAGAAAATAGAACATAGCCTTGGGTGTGTTTTATTAACTTGGTTGTGCCTTGTATTTCAAAACAGCCTTGGAGGAGACAAGCTATGTGTCCTTACAAATGTGTAAGCATCTCACCTGCAGCCAACGAGTACTGGAATGGACCCTGGGTGTTGTGGTATTTTGCTGTACTCCTTTTTAAAATGACATGTTTAAATCATAGGGCAAGAGGTTGGAGAAAGGGCTCAGCAGTCAGTTAAGAGTGTGGGCTGCTCTTGCCAAGAACTAGGATTCAGTTCCCAGCACCCATGTGGTGGCTCACAACTGTCTGTAACTCCAGTCCCCACAGGAACAAACATCCTTTTCTGACCTCCACTGGTACCAGACATCCATGTAGTTCACACACATACATGAAGGAAAAACACTCAAAAATGTTTAAAAAAATCATAATTCAAGTGAATCTTGGACTAGTATTTCCTTACCGGCCTCCAGCCTCCATCCCTTCTTCTCCCATTCTTTTTTTTTTTTTTTTTAAGGTTTCTTGCAGTCTAGACTACACAGTGTAGCTGAGGAAAAACGTGCTTTTCTCATCTTCCTGTGTGTGCCTCCCAAGTGGTGGGGTCACAGGTGTGCACCTTCTTATTTGCATACAAGTCAAAATAAGGAGCTGGGAACCCAAATCAAGCACTTTGGGACTAAGAAGAGTTTGTACTGGGAGATTTTAAAACTGTGTCCTATCGCTACAGTGCAGATTCTTGGGTTGAAAGACTGAATCTCAGACTTCACTAAGGCAGTATGAAGAGATGGGGCCTTTGGAAGGGGTTTAAGTGATGGATGAAATTGGTACCTGTATTAGTTACGTGTCTCAATTCTGTGACAAAATTCCTGACAAAGGCAGCTTAAGGGATGAGGGTTTATTTTGTTTCACAGTTTGAGTAGAATACACTATGGTGGGCTGGGATGTCAGCAGGAGCAGGAGGCAGCCGGTCTCATGATATCCACCGTGAGGAAGCAGAGAGAGATGGATGCTGGTGCTCAGCTCACTGTCTCCTTTTTATTCATCCCGGGAGCCCAGCCTATGGGATGGTGATGCCCACAGTTACAGTGGAACTTTTCTATCTCATTCAGTCTTTCTGGAAACACTCTCATAGATGCACCCAGCGGTGTTTCAATGGTGGCTCTAAATTCCATCAAGTTGGTATTCAGGATTAAGCATCATGTCACTTAGGGGACCATCTAACCTTCTCTGTCTCCGTAGATGTAGTGAGAAAGTGTTGTCTATGAATGACCAAGTGGGTCAAATCCAGACACCAAACCTGTTAGAACCTTAATCTTGAACTCTTAGCCTTTGGATCCATTAGAAATGGGTACGCTGTCTTTATCTCTCCATCTCTGGTACTATAGTATAAGGAGATACCAGAGTGGCTGAGACAAAGAGCCAGTGAGAGAGTGTTGCTGAACAGTAGCTTTGATCCTGAGAACTGAAGGGTACAGGTTGGTTTCCAAGGAATCAGATATATGTAGCCCATTGGTGAATAATCATTGTGTTCAAACCTTAGGATTTTTACACGTCTCAGTAGCTATGTGGCAAGCAAGCATCTCACTTCTGTGCTCACATCCATCCTGAATTATCATGCCCAGGAAGTTTTCCTCTCATCAGCACTGGGGGATTTCTGATACACTTGCCAGCCTGAGCCTGAGCTCCCAGAAGAGGGGAGCATTGTTGAAGTTTCATTTCTGTGGCTGTAAGGATTCTCTGACAAAAAGAAAATTAGGGGAGAGAAGGTTTATTTCAGCTCACAGTTCCAGGTTACAGAACACTGTTGGAGGAAACCAAGGCAGGGACTTAAAAAAAGTTAGTCACATCACATCTACAGCAAGATGGGAGAGAAATGAATTTGGCATGCTCTTCCCTTGCTTGCTTGTTTGTCTCTGGTATTCTGGACTCATACAGTTCAGGAGTCTTTGTCTAGGGAATGGTGCTGCCCGCTGTGGACTGGGTCTTCCAGTATTAGTTAACTTAATTAAGAGAATTCCCTTCAGACATTCTCATAGGCCAACACAATGTAGCAAATCTCTAACTGGAACTCTCTTCTCATGTTGTCTCAAGTTGACAACTAAATCATCACAGATGTCAATCATGGTGATGGCAGTCAGAATAGCCGGATGCTCTCTGTGACTAGTAAAATCTCAGGCATTGTGCAATGCCTTAACTCTGGCCTACAGATGCTATGGGGCAGAACTAACCATCTTTTTCTTCATGCAGGCAAGAAAGCCAAAGCTGAGAGGGGCCAAGGCACAGCCCAAGGCCAGAGATGCCTGCATGGCAGAGCTGGGCTTGAAGTTCAAAATGTTCACTCTGGAGTGTCGCAAGTTTCTAAAGACTAGAGGACTCTTGTCGGCTGTCCTTTTCCCCAGGTAAGTGAGGTGCATGAGGTAATGGAGAGTTTCCAACAGCCTAGAAATCATTCAATTTGTTCAGCTGTCTAAAACATAAACTGGTATTTCTAATCCTTTGGAGAAAATGACATAGAATGTGTTTTTTCAGGTTTAGGGTTTTTTCCCCCTATAAGTCTTAGTACTTACTATAAAAATTTTAACTTAAAGAATTATAATAAATGAAGTTTCACTATTTTACTTTATTTTTTCTTCCTTATTGAACTTATTTTCATACAATGCCCTCTAAGCCCAATTCCATTTCTCAAATTTTAACACAGATCAATTTTGAATGTATCTCTTTATCTTCTCACATATGTATACACATGTATAACACATGCATACATGCACAGCAAACATGTGCATACACTTAAATGCATACTGCACATCATACACACAATATGATTCATAGGCACACATTCATGGTATTCATGTGTGCACCCATGCACATTTGCATAGACACACTAATGATGTACATATAGGTACATGTGTAAGTCTGCATGCATTCACATAGTGGCATGATTGAACACACACACACACACACACACACACACACACACACACACATACACTTTTGGGCAGTGGAATGTGAATAACCTTGGAGGAAGATTTGCAACCCAATAGTGATGCTTCCATTTAGGAATTTCATGATTTTGTGGTAGAATCTATGTTTTGGTACAATAGAGATAGCAGTGTTACCTACAGCTTAGGTCTAGGTGAAGTTATATAAGACAAAAAATAGAGCAGTTAGAGCAGAGAGGGTTCACGTTAACCCTCATGTGTGATATCTTTGTGTGTATAAGCATCCAAGGTGTATTAGTTGCTGTTCTCAGCACTGTCCTTGACAAAATGGAAGAATCTTTTCTGCTCATGGCTTCAGCAGGATTTGTGCATCTCTGAAGCAACTCACGTCATGATGGCATGCAAGCAAATGAAAGGGGAGAACAGACACTCCTCTGGCTGTCCCATTTCTCTCACTGGACTTCCAAGGGTTCTGCAGCCTGCAGAGTGGTGACCCATATCCAGTGTAGGTGTTCTTGACTCTCTGGAAGCTCCCTCACAGATGCACCCAGTCTTAGCAGGTTCTTAGGTTGTTACATCCTGTCAAACTGACAACGAAGAGAAACAGGTACGCAGATATTAATGCACATGATGGGTGCTCTATAAATCCTTTTGTGCCTTGGATTTTTGATTGAACAATGCACGATGCCAGTGATACAAGTTGCTTGTAGCAAGGACTCAACATTGCATCACCCACACGTCGCCTGTTGTCAGACTTTTCTGTGGGTCTCTTTTTCACATGTATAAACAATGCTATCATAAATTTCCAGGCACATAAATCTGTACACATTTGTCTGGGCATTGCTATGGGATAAGTTTCTGAAACCAGAATAGCTGATAAAAATGTATACATGCTTAACATTTTGGTTGAAGCTGCTGAAGGGCCTTCCCTATGGGCCACATAAATTATAATTAAGAATGCCAAGGTTGAGTGTGTCTATTTCTCCAGAATCTTGTCAACACTAATTATAAAGGCATTTTTCAATCCTTATCAGATTCTGAGGTGGAAAACCTCTTTCTGTTGTTTTAATTACAGTTCTTTGATTCATAGTAAGTGTATGTTGATTTAATGAATGAAAGAATAGTCCCTATTCTCTGAATTAGTCTTAATTTTACACTCATCTTTTCATGTGAATATTTTAAAAAGCCAATTGTTCCTCTTTTGAGAGAGTGTTTTCATTTCATTTCTGTTTGCTGTGATTAAAAAAAAATCCAGACAAAAAGAAATTTGTGGAAAAGGGGTTTCTTTCAGCTTACAATTCCAGGTCACAGTCCGCCATTATTAGAAAGTCAAGGCAGAAGCTGGAAACAGCTAGTCAGTCACATCGACAGTCAAGCACATAGAGGAAATGAGAGCACATGTGTGTGCTCTCTTCTTGTTGTCAGCATTTCTCCATCTTTACCCAACCCAGGACCCTGTACATAGGGATTGGTGCCCCCCACAGTAGACTAGGCCTTCCTACATCAATTAACTTAATTAAGTCAATCTCTTGCAGGCATACCCACAGACCAACTCAATCTAAACAATTTCTCATTGAGACTTTCTTTCCCGGTGTTTGTAGGTTGTTTTAAACTGAGAAGTCTAACCATCAAAGAGAGAATTGTTCCTAGAGCATGATTCATAGGGCAAGGAAGCACCATACCATTGAGCTCCAGCCTCAACCTCATGGTGAGTTTTGATAAATTTTATGTATTAATAACTTTACTAGCTACTAGTGGCACATGCTTTTAGTCTCAGCACTCAATGGGGCAAAGGCAGGTAGGTGTAACTTTCTGTCCAGCCAGGCCTATAAGGGAATTCTAAGCTAGATAGGAGTATAGTGAGATCCTGTCTGGGGAAAATATAGTGAAAAGAAAGAGAAAGAGAATTTTACTTCCTTACTAGTCACATATGCTAAGAAATTTCCCATTTTGTTGCGATTTTGTTATTTATCTTTCAAGAATTTGAAATTCTTACATATTACACCTGCGCATCTTTTCCTTTTTATAAGGAAATGTTCTCATCTCAAATTTATATAGTATTGCTTTTTCTCTTTAGTGCTTTTTTTTTTTTAAATTAAAG
Organism: Arvicanthis niloticus; assembly: GCF_011762505.2. Taxonomy (NCBI): domain Eukaryota; kingdom Metazoa; phylum Chordata; class Mammalia; order Rodentia; family Muridae; genus Arvicanthis; species Arvicanthis niloticus. The sequence continues at coordinate 16,251,631 of NC_047667.1, read as the reverse complement.
TGTATGGCAAATGTGGGAGCTGTGTGTGGATTAGTGTATGAGACAGGAAATTTAATTTTACTTAATCTTAAGTCAATAGGAAATAGTTAGAGAAGTTGAAGAAAGACAGAAGAAAACATACATTTGGAGAAATTGTCCTTTTTGTTCCTTTAATTAGTCAAATAGTAATAACTGATCACCTAAGAGTTTATTGGAAGGTATGGGCCACACAGGCCACAACTGGCCACTAGAATGTCCTGTGACAGTGAAAATGGTCAATACGTGTGCTGCTTATGGTGGTAGCAGGTAGAACCCTGTAGCTGTTAAAATGTAGTTCATATGCTAAAGGAATGGAATTGTAAATAGTTTAAGTGGTTTAAATTGGTGAGCAAGTTGTGTCTACTTGGGATCATAACTAACAGCACAGATAGCACCAGAAATGACACAACAGAGAAATGTGTGTGTATGTGTGTACATGTGGATATGTGTTTATGTGCATGCATAAAGGCATATGTAGTTTGAATGCATGGACACCTATAGACACATGTAGACATATGGCCTGCATTAGTATGAACAAGTATATGTGCATGTTGTATGTACATGTAGGAATATAACATGTGTGCATATCTATGTATTCATGTAGCATGAACATATGTATGCACACGTGGGTATTTGGTTTGCATGTATATGTGTGTACAAACATATATATATATCCATATGTAGGCATGAAACATGCATAAATTTCTGTACATATGTGGTGTGCATCTTGCATTTGTATACACAACATGTATGTATAAATAGCATGTGTTCACATGTAGGCAAATAGGCTACATTTATATCCTCATATACTTTGTATGTGTCCCGTGTGTATGCATGTGTCTGAATGTGTGTATTAATAATATCTTTGTTCATGCATGCACATATAAGCATGTAGTTTATGGATGCATGCATACAGATCTAAGATTTGTGTGCACTTTCACATGCATGCATGTATGTATGTGCCTGTGTGGGTAGCATGTGTGCGCACATGCATTCATACATAGGCTTGTGACATAAACAAGTGAGAAAGATCAGGTATGTAAGAATGAGAAGCTATAACCAGATCCTTCCTTTTAGAACTTTTTGCTAGTTTTTTAAAAAGTCTAATTTTGTTTCTTTTTCTGAATTGAGGGCAATTTGCTAAAAGATAGGCAGCATTTTGTCCTTGGGATTCCTGGCTCTGTGGATAGGGAAGAGCAGGCCTGATAGTCAACAGTTCTCCCCTTTCCAGCTTTGGAGCAGCGATAGCATCTCCAACTGCACTCTGCACAGCGCCTGCCTCTTGTTCAAGGAAAAGCTGCCCCACATATGCAAACCTAAGAGTCTCATCTATATTAATTCACCCCTTATGCAGAAGAGGTTGTTCTCTCCATATGAAACAAGCCCAGAAGATGCCCATACAGCACATCACAGTGCTCGCTCTGTAGGGCTAATCTTTTCCGTAGGGTCCCATTAGCAAGAGTTTGGAGTCCTGGCAATTTGTGGTATGAATTCTGAATAACACAGAGGGGTCTGGGGCGTGCATATGTGATGTCGTTAACATGCACATGTATTTGCATATTAGGGAGCCTTGAAGTGGGGGGAATATAGATTTCCATTTCCCAGAGAAAATGGACCTGTTGTGCTGCCATGAAACATGTAGTCCCAAAATGACTGGGATTGAAGAAAAGCTTTTTTTATGGCTCTGAGGGGAAATGGCTGACTGTGGGGAAGGTGTCTGTGTGAGAACAGAGGGTGGCGACATGGTGACCTGGTCTGGCAGCGTAAATAAGCAGGTTGTCAGGCATACAGTCACCAGATTTATTATGGAGGCGAAAGGAATACAGTCTATGCAGAGCCATCTGGCCACCTGTCAGCTGGAGGCCTGAGACTTGGAAGCAGACTGTTCAACACCCTAGAGATAACAGCTTCTCAGGAACTGTTAATGGGGTGCCTATTGGAGAAACGTCATAATGCAAGGTGTACCCGTGTGCTATTTTGTGATAAAATGGCAAGATGAAAAGACAGAAAAGCAAGTCATGGATATATGAGACCCAAGGCTTAGAGACAGCGCAACGTGGCATCTCATGAAACTTTAATCATGAACTTCATTCTCATTCACTGAGATAAGTGGGGTGATAGGAGCTGACAAGCGACAGAAGCTGTCTCTGCTCCAGGAGGTGATTTATGGAGAGGTAGAGAGAAGGATGCCTCTGGCTCCCCCTTCCAACCTTACTTAACAACTTCATTAATAACTCAGATAAACAAGCCATCTAGTTCATGAACAGCATCTGATATTAAATTGAGAGGTGCTTGGAATTAAAGAAACCCTAGCACACAACAGCACACATGGAGAGAAAACAGGAGGTAGTGACCTGGAGTAAATGAGGTTCTGATACGTACAGAATAATTCACATAGTGGATTGGGGACGTAGCTCAGTGGATAAAATGCTTGCCACACAGGCACAAGGATCTGAGTTCAGTCTCCAGCATCTGCTTAAGAAGCCAGGGACAGTGACATGTGCCTGTGACCCTGGTGATGAGGAATAGAAGTAGGCAGATACTGTAAGCTTATTGGCTAGCAAATGCAGCCAAAGTGGTGAGCTCTAGCTTTTATAAAATAAGGTGAAGAAAGATTGAAGAAGACACTCTATACCAATCTCTGTCACATGTGTGCTCACGCACCCACCCACACACACACACCACATATACAACGTACATACATATAACACACATACATACAACTCACACATGTGCATGTACTCTTATGCATACATGCTCCCATGTGAAAACACATTGGGAAAGGGAAGTGAGAGGGGGAGGGAAAGAGAGAAGAATTAGACATATTTAGAAATATTTCAGAAAGTCTCCAAACCCATCTGGAGAGAGAGTAGAGATCCACTGAGTGGTAATTAGCATTCTGCGTAGAGTCCAGAGACTTCTTCAGTCCTCCCAGCACAAGTTAAACTGTGTTCTTTCTCCTCCATCACAAACACTGCACACTGTGGAACTGGAAGCCAGGGCAATTCCCCGAGAACCCCAGGTGGTAACCGCTGGGGCTGGGATTCAGGCATGTCTCAGTGCCAGTGTCTAAAACCTAGTGTTCTTGCATGAGTCCATCGTCTTTCAACACTGCCTTAAACTGGGAATGTAGAAATGCAAAAGCTCAAGTTTCAACCTCAAACGCTCTGAACTGAAACCTGCATTTATGTAGGATTTCCATATGAGTCATGTCCATGTGGAGATATGAAAGCTTGAGCTGCCTAGTCTGTCCTCGGGCATGGGGAACTTAAGACTTTAATGAATGAGGCAGAAGAGATGGCTCAGTCATTAAGCACTTTTCTTGCAAATGGGATGATCTGCATTCAATACCCATATAAAACAAACAGAAAAGCTGGATTTAGTGTGTGCTTGTAACACTAACACTGGGGATCTAGAGAGAGGGAATTCTTGGAACTCTATGGTCAACCAGCCTAGCCTACAAGGAGAGTTCCGGGCTGAAGAGAGAGATTTTCTCTAAAAAGAAAAAAAAAAAAAAAAGGACAGTGCCTTAGAAATGACACCAAAGGTTGACCTCTGTTACATACACACACACACATACACACACACACACACACATGCATGTACATGCACAGATACATATACAGATTCTAACGGATGTAGAAAACCTATGTTTTTTTTTCTTGACATGGGTTAACAACTCCAATATTCACCTGCAGATCTTGTGGCTTCTTTCTTTCACTCAAAGTCACATGACCAAAGGCCTCCACACTCTATAAAATAAAAAGGGCCTTTGTAGCAATGACTCTGGCCTTTGCCTTGCTCAGAACCTCTGTTACCTTAGCACCTGCCTCATAGCATTGGAAGAGTTGGTCAACTGTTGTCAGTTACCTATTAGGGCCTGATCTTGGAGGACAAGTTTGTCAGTTATTCACCTTTGTTCCCTGGCAGCTAACATGGAGATCCACTTAACTTAAGGAAGATGATCAACACAGGCTTTTTGAAAGAACATGAGCATGGATAAATGAATGAACGAATGAATGAATGACCATATGGATAAATACATGAATGCATAAATGACAGTTTGAATGAACAATTGGCCATAAAATTGAGTGAATGAATGAATGACCATGTGAATTGAATGCATAACCATGTCTATAAATGAATAGACTACCAGAATAATAAATGTGTCAGTGACCATATGAACAATTCACACATGGCCATGATAATGAATGAATAATTAGCTCTAGGAAGGGGTTTGTTCTATCTGGGCTACATCTCCTTGATGACTTTTCCCCAAGACCTTTAAAGATCAGGATTGCCAGAAACATCTGGAAAGCTTTTTGCCGTCTCTTCAATCCTTAACCATAGATATCTTTTCTTTTTAGGCTCCAGCAGATGTTTTATTTGGGCACAAACAAATAAAAGGAATCTATAATTTCTTCTTGACAGCAAATTTAAAGATAAAAAGTTGTAAATAACAACAATAACAACAACAACTATGGCTTGTACAGGTGGGATTTTTCTGTTCTCATTTCTATAGTGTGTGTAATCTGAGTGGAAAGTTGGGGTCACAGCACATTCATGTACTCATTCAACAAATATTTATAAGGTGTCTGATGCACCAAGGGTTAGGGACCGAGACGACTGATATATACCTGACCTACCTTTGTGAATCAGATAGACTGAAGAGGGGATAAGAAGTGAATTAGAATAACCAATTCCAACTAGTTTATGGAGTTAGACAACATTGATCTAATCCCACCTCTATGCCACAAACTGACCGAGCTGCTGGGGCAGATAGTTAAGACAAATCCCTAGCTCAAAGCAAATCATAACTCAGCAACGCCAGCATGCCAAGTCATATCAATGCTTTGGCAAGACAGAGACAGGGTGCCCTGAACAGTAAGAACAGTAGAAGCACATACTGGGGCACACTGAGCAAGATGGGACAGAATAAAAAAAAGGTACATCTCAGGAGTTTTCAGAGAAGATGACATGGCTATTCTAAAGTGTAAGCAGGACTTTACCAGTTATGATAGCTAATTTCTACTGTCAATAGATGCAGATACCCACAGCCAAACAGTGGCTGGAGCTTGGGGGACTTTTATGGGAGGATAGGAGGAAGGATTATGGCCCCTAAGGGGATAGGAACTCCATAGGATGATAAACACAGTAAACTAACCTGAACCCTTGGGCCTCTCAGAGTCTGAACCACCAACCAAAGAATATACACGGGCTGGACCTAGGCCTCCCCACACATATGTAGCAGATGTGCAGCTTGATCTTCATGTGGGCCTCAAATAACTGGAACGGATCCTATCCCAAAGCTGTTGTCTGTTCTAGGTGGGCTGCCTTGTCTACCCTCAATGGTAGAGGAAGCACCTAGCCAGGCAGAGACTTGAAGTGCCAATGTGGAAGATACCCAGGGGAGCCCCTACTTGCTCAAAGGAGAGAGGGATGGGGGAAGGATGGTGTGTGTGGTGGGGTTACTGGGAGGGGGGCAGTTAGTGGGATGTAAAGTAAATAAGTAAAAAAAAACTAAAAAATTAGGATTAAAGCTAAGAGAAATTATGTAATAACATATCATAGAAATTATATTTTCAAGACTAAAAAGTATTTACTGCCAACTTGATTTAGAATCACTGTGGGAACAAACCTCTAGCCATGTATGTGAGGGAGTTTTTGCATTTGGCTAATTGATGTGGGAAGATCTACTCTGAATATGGGTGGTACCATCCCATGGGCTGGGGCATCTAGACTGAATAAGAAGAAAAGGTAAGCGGAACACCAGCATCCATCACTTTCTGTTTTCTGACTGTGGATGCCATGTGACCAGCAGCCTCACACCCTTGCCACCATACTTGGAAACACAATGATGGACTGTGCCCTCGAACTCTGAGCTAGAATAAACCATTATTTATTTACTTACTTGCTTGAGGAGTTTTGCCAAAACAGTGGGAAAAGTAACCATGAGATAATAAAGGACACAGAGACAGAAATCAGTGTTTTGTTTTTGTTTTTGTTTTTTGTAACCTGACCCAAGGATCAAAGTAGCTAATCAAGAAGGATAGAACCCTGTGCTATGGGAATTTTGGAGGAAGAGAGGAAATGTGTGCCCCAGAAATGTGAAAGGGAAGGGGAGAAAAGCTAACTTAGTGGCTGAGATAGAAAAAAGGATTTTCTCTACTGCATGTATGTTGTCTAGCTTTCATTGTCAACTTGATATGACTTAGAATTACCTGTGAAAAATATCAATGAGTCTAAACTCACTGGACTAAGAGTATGTATCTTCATGGGGGATTGTCTTGATTGAGTTAATTCACATGAGAAGATCCAGCCCACAGTTGGCAGCACCATTCCCTAGGCAAGAGATTCTGAACTGCCTAGGAGCAGTGGAGAAATTAGAACTGGGCATAAGCAAGCAAGCAAGCAAGTGAACATGTATGCACATATTTTCCTGTGCTCTCCATTGCGGGTATAGTGTGAGCAGCTGCTTCAAGCTGCCTTGACTTCCTCACAATGGTAGACTGTAACTATGAAAGTTAAAATAAGCCCCCTTTCCCCAAAGCTGCTTTTTGTCAGGGTGTTTTGTCACATCGACAGAAATAAACCTACATCCCCTGAAAAGTGTCCAAGTGAACATACGAATCCTTCCTTTTTTTCTTTTTTTCCCCTTTCACAACTTTTTAAACATTTAAACCTTTTAGTACATTGAAAATGATTATATATAGATCATTTATAACAGTTTAAAATGAAAAGAAATGGATAGTTAAACACCAACATTTAGTCATATATAGATTCAAACATAAATATAAAATTGCAAGCACCAGTGTTTGTCACTAGATTTACTTTATGCATTAATGTGTTATTCAGTAATGAATGCTCTTGTGGTCCATCTGGTAGAAAAAAAAGAAAGACACCTATTGTTTTGACACTTTGACCCTATTGGCTTGCTTCTATAATTTGTTACCTGTATAATATTTTATATAGCTTTGAAAGTCAAAATTTGAAAGCTACTAGAGAGGCTAAGAAGATGGATCAGTCAGTAAGGAAGTCAGTAAAGAGCTTGCCCTGCAAGTTTGAGGACCTATGTTAAATACCTTGAAACTATATAAAAACTCCAGTGTTGTGGTACCTTATAATCCCCAGCACTGGGAAGGTGGCTTCACAGAAGGGGATCTCTGGGAATCTCTGGGGAGCCAGTCTATTGCACTTTTGGTGCAGAAGTGGCTGTTTGCTTTGATTTTTTAGTTCTTGTGATTTGAGAATGTGTGTGTGTGTGTGTGTGTGTGTGTGTGTGTGTGTGTGTGTGTGTGTGTGTGTGTAGAACACCATGGTTGTACCACATACTGTAGTTTAGATAGGACACCCCAGTTCTAGTTCACACACTTAATCCTTTGCTGTTCACCAACATGTTCTATCACATTAGATTCTCAAGTGGGAATGGAGTTGAGCTCACAAACCTCCCAGCAGCTTCCTCAGCTCTAGATGACAGCAAAATGTTCTCAGCCCCAGTTTCTTGGGCCAACTGTGGATCTACCTGCATCACCAATCTGATGAAATAGTAGAGAAGCTTCTTGGTGCTTTTCTCATATTGATGGACAGATGTGGATGCAAAGTCTGAGGCACGTTAGGGCAGAGTGGAATGATGGAACTTAGGAGCACCGATGCACTGTCTGTCTCCCTTCTGTCTTCTGACTCTTGACATGGCAGAACCATAGCATCAGGATTCCACTTAGTTTTACTTTGTGTGTATGCCCATGTTTGTGCAGGTGCATGTGTGCCTAGGGGTCAGAGGTCACTGTTACGTGTCTTCTTCAATTACTCTTCACTTTATGTTTGAGACATAATCTGTTACTGACCTGGAGTTTACTGATTTGGTTAGATTAGCTGGCCAGTGAGTCCCAAGGATTCTCCTGTCTCTGCTCTCCTGGTGCTGGAGTTACAGGCATATACCACCATGCCCAGCTTTTCTGTGTGTGTTCTGGGGATTGAACTGAGGCCATGCTGGCATGCTGGCACAGCAAACATGTTACCAATGGAGCCATCACTCAGCCCCTTGGTTTTAATTTTCGTTTTGCTTTTTTGAAATAGAGCTTTCTAAGTTCTGAGATTCTTTTCTTTGGAGTCCAAATGTGATGCACAAGCAACATGGACAGACTCAGACATTTCATACTATGAGCCACTGAAGTGGAAAGCTCTGGTTTCTTTAACAACTCAGTTGTGTCATGTGATGCTTTCCTTAAAGCCATCTTGTGAGAGGGCATGTGATGTTTAGAAAGATTAGAAATGGAACCCCACAAACAGTAAGAGGATTTGCTACCCTGTGCAATGCTTCACTGGTCTCAACGCTGTTTCTATCACTTTTTCTTCCTACTCTGGCCAGTGGGTTAGAAGGGAGGTTGAAACATTTATGAACCCCAAATAAAGTGGGTTTTGTAAAAAAAAAAAAATAATAAAATAAAGCCAAAAACTACTTATGAAGGTAAAAAGGGTCAGAAATACCCGTGACCTTCCTTGATGGTATCTCCCTAAATCATAGCCATGCTAGAAACTGATTCCAGGACGTCAAGCACGGAGGCAAACATTCTACTATAAGTCACATGTTCATCCCATAGCCAAATTCCTTAAAGATTTCATTTTCTTAAAATACATTTTGCATAGTTTGATTATATTCTTTTCTTCTCCCAACTCCTCTCAGATCTGCTCCACCTCCCACCCCACCCAGCTTCCTTCTGTCTCATAAATAAAACAAAAGAGAACCAAAACCCCAAATCAAAAGAGACCACAACAAAATCAGTAAGACAAGAAACCAAAAATAACAACAGAAAAGGACAAAACAAGAAGTACACAAAAAACATAGAATCCACTTTGTACTTGCCAACTCCTCCTGGGCACAGATCCTGCTCTGTAGCGTGGTTGATACACTCAATGACACGCCACTGAAGAAAATTGATTATCCCTTTCACAACAGGTATCAATTGCCAGTAGCTTTTTGCTTGGGTCTGGGGACATTGTTTCTGCTTCTCCTTATTCATGCTTGATTTTTTTTCTGGTTTGAATCTGTGCAGGTCTTGTAGTTAAATTCTCAGTATCACTATTTTGTAAACATTTTATGCATATGAGTGTTTGCCTGCATGTATTAGGTGTGTACCTTCTGCCTGTGGAAACCAGAAGGAGGTATAAGATTCCCTGGAACTGGAGTGAAAGACAAAGATGGCTCTAGCTGCAACGTGGGTCCTAGGAACTGAGCCTTGGTCCTCTGGAAGAGCAGCTAGCAGTCTTAGTGACTAGGTCACCTTTCCAGCTTCTCAACACATCCAAGTTGTTTATGTGTGTATTTTCAGGGAAGCCCAGTATATTTGACCCCAAGATTATTTTCCCTCATAGTTCAGGGACAGAATCAGGTGTGTGGTCACATTAATTAGTTACTTAAAATCCAAATTTTGTTTTTATTAACCCACCAAATATGTGTGTATACACCCATACCCACATATGAACATTGATAAAGACTGAAACAGATACAGATAGATATAAAAATCAATTGACAGAAAAATATGACTTTTCTGCAAACATGAATGATTTTTCTTTCAGAAGTAGGAACAGTACTGATATAAGAACTTGTGATTATTTTTAAAATAACTGATATGTTTTGGGAACCATGTCACATCACATGCAGAGGTCAGGGGGCATCTTGTAAGAATTGGGTTTTTCCTAGCAGCATGTGGGTTCCTGGGATTGAATTCAGATCATCAGGCTCAGCTTGCTGGGCTGTCTCAGCTGTTCAAGATTGTGAAATTCTTCCTATTATAAAGCCTACACTTCATGGTTACTTTTAAAGTAAATGCGTGCTCCCACAGTAACATTTTCCCACACAACACCAAGTCCCCAGTGTGGCATTTCTCACATTCAGCTCAGATGACCTGCAGCAGGGGTGTGTTAGTTGACTGACTGCCTAAAAGTCAAGGGTAGTCTAGTTGACAGTAGCGATGGTCACAGAAGTGGGAGCTACGCATTGCAGTGGAGTGGGATATGGGTAATTTTCACATCACTCCTGTATGCAACCCATAACTCTTTGGACAAAATCCATTTACAAATATCTTTAATAGCAAAAACTTGAGCATATTTCCAAAGTTAGGTCTCATGTGACCTAGCTGTCATGAACTGGATATATTTATTACCAAGTAATACCATAAATACTTAAAACTACAACTGCCAAGATGCATACAATAAGCTTTATGACCCGAAGTCTATTTTATATTGTTTGGTAGATACTCATCTCTCAATTTCAGTAATCCATAAAACACTTCCTATTCAATAATACAAAATGAGAACAGGCAAGTGTTTAAATATTTTTGTGTGTAACAAATTTAAAGAAAACTAGTTCACATGAGCACGATTGCTTTTGGAAGGGAAAGAAAAGGATGGGTACTGCCCTTCAAGGTTGAGGAGTAACATGGCATCTAGCAGGGGCCATTTAGTGTTTCTGGCTTTGGATATGGGCTGTGTTCTCAAGAATAGGACAATTAATTGACACTTGCAAACTGAAACTTAGTCTACAATTTAGTCTGTAACCTTAACTGGTCACAGGAATCAGTTAACCTATCTGAACTCAACTTTGCCACTTAAAAGATGGGTTCAAAACACACATTCATGTTTAAGGATCAGACATGGTGCAATCACTGTCTCTATAGAGCCTAGCACCAAACTAGTGCTCAACAAACACGTTTACTACAAACCAGGTAAATGTATTCATTGTCTGACAAATAGATGTATAGTATGAATGTTAAATGAATTGATATATTCTATATTCTGCTTGATACTGCCTCAACTAAAATGTTTTTAAAAAAATCAATAAATTAGTCAAACAGCAAAAAAGGAAAACCTGATCTCTTGTTTCAAAAACAGATAGATAGATAGATAGATAGATAGATAGATACCAAGAAAAAAACACTGGACAACATATCTAAATGAGAAATTCAAAACATACCTCTGATGCAATGAGTTGGAAAAGTAAAAGCTCTCTGAGATAAAGAAATATGCATACAGAAATAATTGAACAGCAACTTTCACCTGCCAGTGCAGATATCTTTTGAAGATATCATTTGAAACTTTAGTGTTTTCCAATGTCCATTGAAACTTCTAGCTCAATGTTTTTTGTTAAGTGGGTGAAACTGTATGTCCTTAATGGATAACTGATTAAGTTCATGTATCTTTTATCCAAGTAATTCCATTACTAGTTACCAACCTTAAGGGTTTAGTATCAAATGTGTCCATGCACTTAAGACTGTTCAAAAACTATTTTGGAAACATCTGTACATTTTGTAATGGTCTGCTTTAATTGTCAATATTACACAAGCTAGAGTCATCTAGAAGAAAAGTCTCAGTGAGGGATTGTCTCCATTGGGCTGAACTGTGGGAATGTCTATGGGGGACTGTCTTAACTGAGGTAATTGAGAGGCTAAGGCTCAGGTCACAGTAGATGGTGTCATTCCCTAGACGGGAATCCTGGATCATATAAGGGTGGAGAAACTGAGCTGAACACAAGCAAGAAAGTGAGCAAGCAAGCAACAAAACATGCATACGTTCATTTCACTCCACTCTTACCTGGCTCATGTTTCTGCCTTGTTTTGCCCAATAATGGGCTCTAACCTAGAATTGAAATAAACGCCCCTTCATCAGAATATTTTTTCCACAGAAACAAAACCAGAACATGCTTATTATTGATATTAATGGACACTGAATAAGACAAACTGCCTCCCGTAGAGTGAATGGGTCTCATTCCACCCAAAGGTCTGGATAGAACAAAGATTGATCCACAGAGCCAGAAGAAACTCTGCTAGAGAACTATGGGCTTGGATCACAGCTGTAGCTTTACAGAGTCTACAGCTTGTCTCACTTTGCAGATGTTGGACTCATTAGCCTTCAAAACAGTATAAGATGATTCCTTAAGCTGAGTCTCTCTATGTGCATGCAATCAGCCTTTCATTTTGCAGAATTCTATGTCCCTATATCCAACCAACTACAGATAGAAAGCAGTAATAGTAAAAAAAATGTGCTGGCACTGAATATGAATTTTTCTTTTTATTATCCCACACATAATTTATCTCACAAATATCACAGTAGCGTTTACATTTTAGGTGTTAAAGTAATGCGGAAACGACTTAGAGTTTGCAGGAAGGTTTTCGTAAACCCTATGTGAAATTATGTCACTTTATGAAAGGGACTTGAGCGTCTGTAGACTGAGATGTCTGCAGAGGGTGTCACAGGTTACTACAGAATGGCTGGACATTCAAACCCAATCTACCAATTCTGTCTCTGAAGGATCCTCATGGACACAGTAGAAAATTCACAAGAATCCAACTAAAGTTGAGAGGGCTCGTTCACAGTTAGATGTGAATAACAGATAGACTTTAAGTTACGGGTACAGGAGCTGGAGAAATGACTTAGCTTTAAGAGGTACTCCAGTACTGGAGTTTGGTCCTCAGTATTCACATCAGACAGCTCACCATTGCCTGCAACTCCGCCTCTAGTGTATCCAATGCCATCTTTTACCCTCTTTAGAAAATCCCATTCACATGACGTAAATCCACACAAACACATAAAATCTGAAAAATAATGCTTATTATATAATACATAAATTTGCTGTTAGTTTCTAAAAGGAGACATAATTCCACTATGGCATGGGGAGATGGATCACTTACTTAATTGCTTGCCATTAAAGGATGAGTACCTGAGTTTCAGCTCTGGTACTCACACAAAGAATAGGTGACACATAGCTACTCCAGTGCTTGGAGGAAGGGAGGCAGAGGCAGGAGGACCCCTGAATCTTGCTAGTCAGCCAGTCTAGCTGAATCAGTGACCTCACGTTCAGTATGAGACTGTCGCAAAAAAGTAAGGTAAAGTGTGATTGTAAAAGGTAACAAAAAAAATCAACTTCTGGCTCCTACCACACGTGCAAGCGTGCACGCACACCCAGGCTTAAATCGACTATTGGATCTTTTCTCTGGTTTTGCCAGCTTACTGCTTCTTGATTATTTTTCATCCTTATACCTTCTTCTCCAGCCCTCACACAGGTGATGCATTGTATGTGATAGATTTAAAGTACGTGGACTTGGTACCTTGCTCCCAACGCTGCCTGAAATGATTGCATTTGTTGGCCTCTGGCTTCGCCTTACCGCTTCAAGAACCAGGAAGAATAAGGTATGTGTTATCTTGTCATGTCTCCTCCACGGCTGTCTGCATTCCTTAACACTAAGATGCATGCTACAAGATTCCAGGGTTGGCAGCTACTTGAGCTGAACTATCCCTGAATGAAAATAGTAAAAATTGTAACATCTTCCCACATCCTTCAAACACTGAGCATAAAAGCCAGGCTGGGACCTATCTTCATAAATGCAGTTTTTTTCTCATAATCATAATGGCATCCCTTGGTGATAGCTTCATTCACTTTTTTGGAAACATCACCTCATTTGGTTCTCACACTGTCAGATAGGAGAGGAATTCTTTATTTTTAATTAGCTAAAGTTTAACCCAATGAGTCCAATCAATGCTGCTGCCCACATGTGCATTGGTGTGGGGTTAGCCACTGAGGCATGGACAATCTACCAGTACCCACATCCCAAAGAAAAGTAACTTGTTTTCTTCAGTATCCATCAACATCTCAGTTAAGAGTGGGGTCTCAAGAGTCCTTTCCTCATTTACGCCAGCCTGTTGATTAATAGGGTCTTGTGTGTTTTTAGGGAGGTAACCGTAGCTTTAAGAGCTCATGGGAGCAGCATTCTGTGCTATCCAGAAGACACTATCTCACAGCAGAACTCCTGGTCTTCTCAGCTTTCAGTCTTTCCTCTCCCTCTTCCATGATGTCTCCTGAACTATGGGTGCGGTTGGGTTATAGATGTCCCACTTGGAGTGGGGCGCTCCACCGTAAATTAATCTCTGTATTTTGACCAGTTGTGGTAATAATAGGAAAGGATTTCCTAGTCTAGCTTTATCTATGTTTAAATGGAAGCAGAGCCCTGAAAAGGAAGTTAGGTGTGTAAGAAAGCCCAGCGGTAGTAATTTGGGGAGCAGGGCATCTTATCACTATCTTCTGACTCTGAAGCCCATGCTTTCTTCTTTCCTTTGTCTTCTTTTTGTTTGTTTGTTTGTTTGTTTGTTGTTTTTCAAGACAGGGTTTCTCTGTGTATCTCTGGCTGTCCTGGAACTTACTCTGTAGACCAAGCTGGCCTTGAACTCAGAAATCCACCTGCCTCTGTCTCCCAAGTGCTGGGATTAAAGGCGTGCGCCACCACTGCCCGGCTCCTTTGTCTTCTTGTATTTATTCCTCCAGTTCTATCTTTCAACAACATTTACTTATTGATTTCTATGTCTGGGTGTTGCTCTAGGTCTTGTGGATGTGGTGAGCAATGAAATATGCTTCTTCACAGGCTGTCTTTTTCCACAGACTATCTCAATGGAGCAAAGTATAGTAAGGACAATGGACATAAACATTTTAAAGAAAAAGTCATCAGAAATGCCATTGAGGCAAAATATAAGAGGTGTGTGTGTGTGTGTGTGCGTGTGTGTGTGCGTGTGTGCATGTGTGTGTGTGTGTGTGTGTGTGTATGTACTTGTGCATGCAGAAGACTTTATTTTGCTCTGACACTCTTCACTTTATTCCCTTGAGACAGTGTCTTTCCTTGAGCCAGGTGCTAGATCAGCAGCCACCAAGCCCCAGTGAGCCTTGTCTCTTTCACTCCCACCGTAATACTGAGGTTAAAAGTTTGTATACAACCATAACTTTAAAAAAAAAAAAAAAAAACATGAGTACTGGGGATTTGAACTCAGGTCTTCATACTTATGCAGCAGTGTCCCCAGGTCTGAGACATTTGTTTAGAGATATCTCATAATGAAATACTGTACATCTACGAATACAGCAGTTAACTGATGCTTGCTCCTTCACAGCAATTTCTTATAAATAGAGATCCTTTGAAAGATCACTAGAAACTCCCTTGCTTCATCAGTGGTAGTTGTGACACCTTCTTCTATGTCATGCTGACACACTCAGTGTTAATCTATGTCATAAAACTGTATAGAGTTCAAGCCCCTGTCCATTTCTCAACAGGAAACAGACAGCAACTTTGAGGGCAAGAGTCGTGGAGTATTGGATAAGGGGAGACTTGACAGAGGAGCAGGCCAAATGTGAGTGGACATGCTATGAACTGCTACTAATACCCAGATTGCAAAGCTGTAATCTTTGCATTAGAGGGGACACCAGACAAGCTCTTTGGCCACAGGGAGCCTGCAGT
This sequence comes from Arvicanthis niloticus, assembly GCF_011762505.2. Taxonomy (NCBI): domain Eukaryota; kingdom Metazoa; phylum Chordata; class Mammalia; order Rodentia; family Muridae; genus Arvicanthis; species Arvicanthis niloticus. Next base: position 16,236,341 of record NC_047667.1, on the reverse strand, counting down.
GACACAGTAGAAAGGAAGCTCCATGACGCATCTCTACCTCATCTTCCTCTGCTTGTTGCTCCACTGGACCCAGCCAGGGGCTGAGGGCAGAAGAAGTCATTGAAAGATCCAGAGAATAGACTCTGTGCAGAGAGCAGGGTGAGAATAGAAGTAAAAGTAGAACCTCTAAGTCGTGCCACAGAATCTGCTCCCAACAGCCTTTCCTGGCTTGGGTTTGAACCCCAATAGTCCTCATGAATATTTTTTTTATTTCAATGTCTGATTGCTTCTTGATATACAACCCACTTTGACCTGCAGCAACCGTGTAAGTTTAGAAAAATCAGAAAATGTACCCCACCCCTGCTGCTTAAAACTTAGCTACTCCTTTGCTTCTCAATTAAAATCTATACCCTTGGGCTGAATGGTTAAGAGTGCTTTGCTCTTCCAGAGAACCAGAATTCAGTTCCCAGCACCCACATCAGGCAGCTCACGAAATCTATACTTGTAGAGTTAGAAAGAAGGCTCATAGAAAGTGTGCTTGCTGCTCTCTTAGAGGACCTGAGTCCATTTCTCAACACTCCTGTCTGGCAGCTCACAAACGCCTGTAACTCTAACACTAGGAGATCTGATACCCTCTTCTGACTTCTGTGGGCACCCATACCTACATATCACACAGACACACAGATACACAGACACACACACAGACATACACAGACATACACAGACACACACACACACACACACACACACACACACACACACTGCACATGCATGCAACACATACACATGCACACAAAGTTAAGAAAAAAACAAACCTTAAACTATACTCTTTAATGCCTTGTTAACCTCTCCTTAAACAGTACTGTCCCATTTTCCAGCCTCCTCAGGTGTCTTTCATGGCAGTCAACTATATTGTGACGAGAAAGGTCTAGAAGGTTAGCAAGGTACACTATGGGGTCTAGATAGGCTTCCCAGAACGCTGCCAAAATGAATGGAGCAGTGTCCTTTGATGGGTTAATAGCATGACTAGTATGACAGAATTATTGGGAGACACTCAAAGGGAGGAGGCTTGAGAACTCTCGAAGTTACTGCTAGCTGTGTGGCCTTGGATCTATATCTTGCATGGCTTCTTCTTGCCCCCCCCACCTCTCTCTCTCTCTCTCTCTCTCTCTCTCTCTCTCTCTCTCTCGCTCTCTCTCTCTCTCCTGTCAATTATGGTGTGAACAGCTCTCTTTTGCCATGTCCTCTCCAATGATGGTTCAAATCCTGTGAAACTGTGAGCTGAAGTAAGTCTTTTCTCCCTAAACTTGTTCTCAGGCATTAACTCACAGCCACAGAACTGAGCTTGCATCCACATTTGGCCTTCCTGTTGCTGTCTATATGAAATTCCTTATTGCCTTAGATATTTGGTACTTTCTCTCGAATTTGCCTGAAATCTTTCCCTGAAGGTTTTTTTTTTTTTTTCTGGGCCTACTACTTATAGATTTGCAGTGATTTGATACAGCTGTAGCTCATCAGTAAGGCCTGGTACAGTCCCCATAGAGTGTGAGTTATGAAGAATGGGTGACAGGAATGCATTTTTGTCCTTTACTGGATTCACATCGATCTTCTGTCTAGTATAGACTTCTTTCCAGTTCTTCATTCCTTAAGATCATACTGATCAATGTGAAACCTTCAAGCAGCTCTGCATCTAGAGGAAGATCATAGAAACAGCTATTGGTATTGTGTATGAACATGTGTGGGTGCACACATATGTAAACTCTTATACACACATACACACACAAGCACACACAAACACACCACACACAGAAACACACATATATATATACATGCACATGGATATACACACTGAAATATGTACATGTATATCAAACTAGCAAAGTATAGAATAAAATGTGTTCTATCTCAACTTCTAAAGGAAAGCAAGATCCAATGGAGTTATCCGAGTCCAGATTATCCGACACAGCAGCACAGGAAGTTCTAGAAAGCATTAACTGTCATCACCTGAAAATAAGACTCAATTGAATAATTGTCTTTCTCAGGTTGGTCCATGGACATGTCAGTAAGAGCTTGCCTTGGCTGTTAATTGATGTAGGAGGGCCAGCACCATTCCCTGGGCAGGTGGTCCTGTATAAGAAAGCTAGTTAAGTGTGAGCCTTTCAGCAGGCCAGAAGCAGCATTCCTCATGGTTTTGGCTTGAGTTCCTGATTTGACCTCCCACAGTGATAGACTATGACTTAGAAGTGTAAGACAAACCATTTTGTTCCCTAATTTGTTTTGGTATGTGTACTTTGTAACCGTTACAAATGGGAAACTAGAATATACGAGAAGCTATGGATAGCATATCCTCAGTCCCAGAAACCAGTTTTCTCCATGTTTACCTTTATCCAATTTAAGCCTTTAATCCTCTTCAGCACTTCCAGGGTGAGCTGCCACCACTCAAGAACCTTTGCGCTGGTCAGAGTTCCTGGCTGCAGGGAGTCCTCCCAGTGGAGATGGGTAATGAGGGCTATTTGCTGAGGGCTCCAGGAATCTGTCCAAAAATTCCTAAACTCTGTAGTGAGGGCATAATTTTGTCACATAGAGTGATGTAGGAACATGAAAAACATCCTGGTTTCTGGTTGAACACAGGATGGAAATCCCAGTGACCCCAGGTGACCTTAAGGGACAGCAGGTGTTTCCCCACACTCCTAGACTCGAGACTCCTGAGGCAGCAGCCCTAAATAGATTTGTGTCTTTCAGTCACATAGGACAATGCCCTGCAGCTCCTCCACAGGTAGAGGGAGTGACTACAGGCCATGTAGCCTCACAGATCTCTATTTTAACGAGGTACCTAAAGACTAGAAGGGCTTAGCCAATGAAGGTTTTTTTTTTTCCCAGACTCCCATCCCTGCAAAATGTATTTAACTTCAGCCCCACCCTGAGAAAAGGGGGTATGGTTTCTCATCTACTTTCTGCCATGACAATAAACATCTTAGAACCATGGGATCTGCCATAGGGAACAATGGAACAGGCCTTTCCTGCAGAGCCACCATCTAATCTCCTGCAGAAGACCTCTCTGCATTCCCAGCCATGGCAACCATCAACCCAAGCCAGCCACCTACTACCAAGCCAAGCCAAGCCAAACCGCACGATAAGCCAAGGACTCTCCCCTTCTCCCCTTTGGCTGTAGGCCAGTCCAGCCCATGGGTCCCCACTTTGTTCTCAGCTCTTCTGCGGCTTCCAGTGGGGCCTGCGTGCCCAAGAGCCTGAGAACCAGATGGTCCTGGGCCGTTCTGCAGGCCCCAGGTCTTTACAGAGCCAGACACCCACCTGGCACCAGCATGGGGTGAATGCAGTCAAACTTCCTTCATCCTGAATCCTGCTTCCCCAAACAGTGGCCCTAGCCCCCACCTTAACCTAACACCTCTCAACATTTTTGTGAAAAATGGCAAGCAAAGTGTAAGGCTTTGGAGTGATTGAAACTAACAAGGTGGACCTTTGAAAAGGATTTGGTATGATTGTAAATAATCTCTCTCTGTGTCTCTGTCTCTGTCTCTCTATCTCTCTGTCTGTCTCTGTCTCTCTGTCTCTCTGTCTCTCTCTCTCTCTCTGTGTGTGTGTGTGTGTATCTGTCTGTCTGTCTGTCTGTCTGTCTGTGTGTGCGTTATTTTGTCACAGCAATGAGAAAAGTAACTAATGTTTCCTTCTATGTTTCTTATCTTCCTTTGCTTTGGAATGTGAACATGAAGGCAGGAGCTCTAATTGTCATCTTGGGCCTTGAGGTGCTCTTGAGGCTGGCAGCTGAAAGATGGTATCTCAAAGAGATTGAAGTGAGCTCTCGTGACAACGGTACCATCCCACTAGGTCTGGAGCTGCTACCTCCTAACTTTGTCCTCTTCTTTCTTTGTAGGTTGTGCTCATCTGCAAGGCCAACCTGAATCTGATGGATGTGACCTGAAAGCTGAGATCTAGGAGAAACTTGGCATCCCTCGGTCGGCAGATGGACTGGTTAAGATTCATTTCATTGCACATAATAGATACTCAAGTAATTACGTGTTGAGCAATAATGTGTGTGATCATTGTGCATCACATGAGATCAGAAGGTCTATAGTTCTGAGTTGACTCAAGAGCTCTGTGACCCCACCATGGGCCCAGGCTTTTGTTGTCCTTCTGCTCCTCCAATTTCAGGAATGAGGGAGTATTTTCCTCATAGCCCTAAAATACCTGCCCATAATCATACTCAAGAAAGCATGGTGCTGGGGAGATAGCTTAGTGAAAAAAGTGCTTGCTGCACAAACATGAAGATCTTAGTTTGTACTCCTAGAACCTGCATGGAAAAGCTGGTATGGCTGTGTGTCCCTGCAGTTAATGCTGGAGAGATAGAGACCAGAGGACCCCTGGGTCTTGCTAGCTAGCCAGCATTGCAAGCATCAACACAGTCTAGACCAGTTAGAGATCTTGTCTGAAAATGAACAAACCAGTGAGTGGGAAGCAACTGAGGATGACAGGCAATGCCAACCTCTGGCTTCCATGTGCTCATTTGCGCACTCCCTGCCACACACATGTGAACACACACATATACATATACAAAGAAAGCACAGAGACTGGCCTAGCCTTGAGCTTGTCCCATCTCTCTCCCCTCTCCTCAGTTCAAAGGGCTTATATTGCAGCACACCTCTGTCAGACTGCGGTCTCTCCTTAGTAGTTAGACCTAATCATTTTTCCATATGTGTATCTGTGTACTATGCATGCATAAGTGTATGTATGTGTGCCTCTCTCTCTCTCTCTCTCTCTCTCTCTCTCTCTCTCTCTGTGTGTGTGTGTGTGTGTGTGTGTGTGTGTGTAAGCAAGAGCTTGATGCTGACAGTCTTCTTTGATTGCTCTTCACCTTTTATATTGAGGGCGAATCTCTCACCTAAGCCTAGCGCCCAACAGTTCAGGCAGTTTAGCTGTCTAGTTTGACTGCGGCACACCCTTTCTCTAACTCCTGAATTCTGACAGCCATGCTGCCTAGCGCTTATATGTGCATTCTGGGTTTATAGATTGCTTTACTTCCTCAGCTATCTCTCCATATCTAGAAATGATGCCTGCCTGCAGACTGCTTATTAAAAAAGAAATAGATCCGCATGGCCAAATTAAAACAAACATAAGCTATTCTTAATATTGCATGCTTTGCAACCCAATAGAATTGGCTTTTTAAATTAGGGAGTCAATGGTGTTATGATGGATACCATGCATATTTCCTTTACAAAGGGTTGAGAACTGGCCAGTTGGCTAAGAGCACAGACCCCAATGAAGGGTCTGCAAGCCTGATGTGACACTCCTTTGTCCATGAGCCTGAGCACAGACCCCAATGAAGGGTCTGCAAGCCTGATGTGACACTCCTTTGCCCATGAGCCTGGGATGTAACTGCAGCCTGGGACAGTGAAGAGTAAAGAGCACCAGCAGACATAGTGTTCTTACCTTCCCCTAGAGCTGAGTTACCTCTGGCAGCAAGGTAAGCTGCAGGAAGACCACAAACTGCCAAATTCACGGTCCTCATCTTTATCCCTCTGACCTTGACTAGGACATGAGACTGGCCACATGAATAAACACTCTTGTAATATAAAGGGAAAACTGCAAAGCATGGCAGATTTGTGTCGTCTAAGAGATACTATGCATTGTTTTGCCTCCTTAGCAAAACCATGTGAAATGTGATTTAGATTGGGACTACTTTTAAGAATATTGCTTTGTCCCTCTTGTTCAGGTGGCTATGTTAAACAAATCTCTCTTTCTCTTTTACTCCCTGCTCTTCACTGTTGTCTTTTTCTAATCATATTATTGTGGATGAGTGACTGGGTCTGGCTTGTTGGGCACAGGGTTGTGACAGTAAAGTTGGGTCACATGACTGTTCCTTTTAAGCCATATGATCGTGTCCTCATCAGTCTCTTCCTATCGGCTTACACCACAGTCTATTCAGCTCACTAAACAAACATGGAACCCCGGAAGCACGCAAGGCCTGTTTAGTGTCTAGTGTGTAGTTCCTAAAGCTTTATTCCATGTCAGCCAGCATGCTCTAGCAGATGCCTGGCACTTAGTAAATGAATTCAGACTAGGGTAGAATGTGGATGCAAAAAGAATAAGCACAGAGTATTTTTCTGGAGTACATAATTATTTTTTTTTTCAACCAGAGACACTTCGTCACTTCGTTTCTCTTTGTAAGATTCTACACTACATACATATATAGATGAACAATCATAGTGGCTACTCTTTAGTAAATTACTCCTGTTATTAGGTGTTTTTTTTTTTTTTTTTTTTTTTTTTTTTTTTTTACCTTGCCTGTATATAAATTTAACTTAGAGGAACTTTAAAAAAAAATGCTTTGACCATTCCTTGGAGACTGTGAGATTCTGGGACATACTTAAGGCAGCGGCATTTATTAAAATACCCCCAGGATATCAGATCCTCTCACAGCTTTAGAACCAGAGAATTCAGGACAGGGAGGTAATCCCCATATGCCTACTGTTTTAAGTCTCTTCCTTTGAATGTGGACCATATCCTGGAGACTCACATTTGAACACTTGCGGGGCGGGTCTGGAGGTTTTAAAGCTCTGTTCTACTTCCTGTTCATAGTCTTCTTCCTAACTGTGCAGGCAGTGTGACTAGCCAGCCTTCCAATCCAAAACTTCCCACAAGCCTACCTCATCCTTGTATAATGTATCTCCTTAAACTGTAAGTCAGAGTAAGCTCTCAGTCTATGACATGGCTTCTTCTTAGATAGTTGGTCACAATGACCAAGAAAGTTACTAATACAACTCAGTTATAGGTTTAAAAAAAAAAAAGACACGTCCCGTACTTAAATTGTTTCTGAACGTTTTCTATAGTCAACTAATTTGGTAATTAAAACAGCCTTCCTGGGTGGTTATGATTGGCGTCTAAATTTTAAAGATAGAAGCATTGTTTCTCAGGGTCTTTGAGAGCCTGTGTGACCTCAAAGCAGTCAGAGTGAAAAGTCTTCACCCAGCATGCATGAAGCCCTCTCAGGGAACCTTCCCCAGCCTGTGTCTAGTACCTCTCAAGATCCTGGGTCCATGTGCAATTAGGGCAGAATTACATAGAAATGCCTGCTGAAATCTCAGGTGAGGAACCAAGACCCTCCACACGCCCTCCTATGAAGGAATGCCCTAAACAATGTTCCATTGTGATTGTGAGGGTGTCTTGCAAGTAGGCAGGGCACATCCAACAAAGATGGTGTTTTCTATCAGAGGAAAGTACTCTATGGCACTCCTGTAAGTTGCCCTTCACCCACACTCTTGTAAGTCACATTTATCAATGTCATTCATTCTTCAAACTAGATGTGGCTGAAACTGTTATGGGTCTGTTGTTGGCCCCTAACTGTGGTGTATAGGAATCTCGTTCATCTCCCCACATAAGTCTCACACAACAGATCTTGTGTATAGTTCTCAGAAGCCTTAGTCAGGGAGGCCCTGAAGACCCCCAGTCTCCAACTGGGCACTCAGGACCTGGAGGGATCCCTGACCACTTCTGAGTTTGGGCTGTTGGCAGTACCGAGTCGAATTCCAAGGGTTTCCACCCAGAGGTGCTGAAGGCATTGAACAAATGGGTTCTATCTGGAGAACAGGTCGGCTCACAGTGCGCCTCACACAGCCTCTGAAAGCCAGTGGTGTTGTCTCCCCTTTGGGATGTGGGGGTGTATGTGCGGGCACACAGGTGTGAAGTTTTAAGCCGGAGCCGGAGGTGGCGAGAAGGAGAAGGTCAATATTTATGAGTGGGTTTCTAAGGTTTTATTTTATTTTTCTTATTTCGACATATGCCTTCTGGTGTCCAAGGCCCCATGATTTTGCATTTATAAGCGACTAAAAGCAAAACCTTATTATAGGAAATTAGATTCTCTTGCTTTCGCTTAGTTTTCATTCTCGACTTCATAAAAATGGAAAGAAATTCTATCACCAGAGAGAAAGTTTGCACTTGGAATGTTATTAAAACAAATACCCCCAAATGCCTCCCATATAGACTGAAGCCTTTTATAAAATTGGATTAATAACCTTCACCACAGTGCTTGCGTTTTCTGCAGCCTTCTCTTCAGGCCCAGCCCCGGAGGACTCAGCACTCCGTCTGCCCTCTGTGCTGGCTGCCGGCTGCACGTTGCAGGATTTTGTCTTTCCGTTAATTCTTTGCTGTTAGTGTGAGCATTTCTCTTTCTGTGCATGACTAACTTTGGCCCAGAACCTGCTCCTGTTTCACTGGGAGTGACCTCATAAGGGACCCTTGCTCTAATTATTTAATCCGCTTGATGACTCTATGGAAAATCCTGAGGTTTCAGCTATTTTCAGACCTTCTGGCTAAACTAAGAGTAAATTTCCCAGAAGTCTCAGTCTCTCTCTCTCTCTCTCTCTCTCTCTCTCTCTCTCTCTCTCTCTCTCTCTCTGTCTCTCTCTCTCTCTGTGTGTGTGTGTTACACCGTTCCTAGACCCCATCCTCATGAGCCATGACGCCTGGGCCAAATGCATGACCTACTTTTGCAGTGTCGGGTATGGTGCATGAGGCTGTTGATTTTGCCTAAGAATTGAATGCCCATTGGGGTGATTACTGAATGCCCACTGTGTGGGCAGTGCTGAGCTGGCAGCTGAAAGTTGTGAAGCAAGGGGTGGAGATGGTGGATTTGTGCTCGGGAAGCTAAGCCTGTAATGGGGACAGGGGGTGAGAAACAATCATAAATGAAAACAGAATTTTAAAAGAAAATATAAGGGGGGAGTGCTGGGGAGATGGCTCATCAGTGGAGAGCACTTACTGTACTTCCAAGTACCCGCATTCAGTTTCCAGCACCACCCACCATGAGCAGCTCGCAACTGCCTGAATGTCTCGAGCCCCAGACAATCTGGTACCTTCTTCTGGCCTCTGTGTGTACCTGCATGCATTTGCATGCCCGTGCACTACACACACACACACACACACACACACACACACACACACACATTTTTTGAAAGAAAAAGAATTTTAATATGAAACATCAGTAAACAGAGCACTCTGACTTTGATGGACAGCACCAGGATGGATGCTCTGAGTGTAAGAGACATGAAGCTGAACGAGGACCTTAACAATACATAGATACAATCTGCTGTATCTGTGCACTTATGTTACCTACTTTTCCTCTTTTGGAGCTTCCTGCCATATCTGAGTCCTTATAACATTGCCCACTTTGGGTCACTTTTTAAATATAAAATAAATAAAAGCATAGTCATCAGATATATGAATAGTTAATAAAAAAGTACATATACCTATATACACACTAGATAGCACAACAGATATAAAAATATTATTACCTTTTGATTAGCTGTTGTTGCTGCTAGAAACCTTGAAACTGAAGCTGGTTTTTGTAATTAGGGTGTATGTGTGTACACATGTGCACATGTATGTGTACATGAGTTTGTGCGTGTGTGTGTGTGTGTGTGTGTGTGTGTGCACATGAACATGTGGGAAAGGGATGTGTGTGAAAGGAACCTGAAATTCTCCCATTCAGCAAAAATCCCACACCAACTTGGCCCCACTCTGTCTTTAAATCTCCCATCACAGCTGTATACACACACTCTGCTGTATATGTATGGAGACAGACTGTATACTTGCTGTATACGTATGGAGACAGACTGTATACTTGCTGTATACATATGGAGACAGACTGTATACTTGCTGTATACATATGGAGACAGACTGTATACTTGCTGTATACATATGGAGACAGACTGTATACTTGCTGTATACATATGAGTCTCTTCCCTCATTGCTCCTCTTTGTACTGTTTGAGACAGTCTCTCACTGGACCTGGAGCTCACCATCTAGTGAGAGTGGCTGGCTAATAAATTCTAGAAATCCTCCTGCCTCCACTCTCCTACTCCCAGGGCTAAGTTGATAGACATTCTCCACTTTTATTCAGGTGCGAGGACTAGAATCCAGTTCACCGTGCCTGTGCAGCAAACGTAGCCACTAAGCCAGTGGTTCTCAACCCATGGGTTGCGACCCTTTTGGGGATTTGAATGACCCCTTTTCAGAGGTCACTTAAGGCAATCAGAAAACACAGATATTTTCATCGTGATACATAACAGTAGCAAAATTACAGTTATAAAGTAGCAATGAAAATAATTTATAACTGGACTTTATCACATGAGGAGCCGTATTAAAGCGTCTCAGCATTAGGCAGTTGAGAGCCGCCGCTCTAAGCCAAAGCTGTAGCCCGAAGCTGCTTGGTGGTTTTTTTTTTTTCCCAGAAATTAACAGCTGTGATGGAAGAATTAAGGACATACCAGGACCAAGTTGATGTGGCGTTTTCGTGTATGAAAGGATTAAAAGGATCAGCAGAAATAAGACATGTTAAATGATGACCTAGTCTTGGAACTGATAAATTCCTATGGAAGGCTCAAAAGAAAAGGCTTCGTTTAGTTTTTCCATTTTCTCTAATGTTAACTCAATCCCTAGTTTTACATTCATGCCACTTTGGCTGGAAAATTAATGTGTGTGTGGAGGGCTGGGCGGGTCCTAAACCTGCTGGAGTGCTTGAAATATGAGACTCCTCTGTGGGATGTGTGAGACAAACGACCTGGATCTCTCCATCTCCACAGTCGATACAGTGCCAGCTGTGTGCCAGCTATTGCTATGGGGAGGCTCACACCAGCCAGCTCAACTGTCCAGCCACACACTGGTGACTTTCCACCCCATAAACAAGGGATTATAAAAACCCCAGGGAAATGTGTGTGTTGGTGGGGGAGGGGTGTTCATCTGCATTGCATTTATGCTGTGGGAGCGTGTCCCTGGTTATGTGACAAGTCACTTGGAAAATTACTCCAGGCTGACCTGTCTTCAGAAATGTTCTAATTTACAACGGTTCTGGAAAAAGGCTTTGCAAACTGTCCCCTTCTTTGTGGGTATTGGGGTGCTGGCTGGTGTCACCATGCAGACAAGACTGCCTTTGTGAGGCTTTAGTGAGGCTTGAGATGGCTTTGCTTCTGTCAGATTGCCATGCTTCCTGGATGCTAGACAGGAGACTGCCACACAAAGCATGCAGCAAGCTGGGGCATTTGCACATAATAATTTTTGCAGGCCTCTGTGAGTCTGATTTTTATGAAAAAGACAAAAGAATTTGTTGAGAGCAACTAAAAGTAAATTCTAAAATGAGGAGAGAAAGAGGAGAGAGAGAGAGAGAGAGAGAGAGAGAGAGAGAGAGAGAGAGAGAGAGTTTGCTGGTTTAGACATACCTGTGGTTGGATAGCTTCCTCAATCACTTTGCACTTTGATTTTTACAGAAGCAAGGTTTCTTTTGCTCAACCTGGATTCCAGTAACTTTAGTGAGTCTAGTTAGCTGGCTTGCCTGGGGGTCTTCATTTTCCACTTTCAAAGGTGCCAGGATTATAGGTATCTGCCATGCTTGCTTAGATGTTTTTTTTTTTTTTATTTTTACATGTGCTCTGGGAACCTAAACTCTGGTTGTCATGTTTGTGCAGCAGGCATTAAGCTGTCTCACCAGGCCCCAAGAATAACTGATGTACAATGTGGTGAGGGTAGGAGAGATATGTAGATAAGCCGACATCTTCCTTTGGTTCAGAACTCATTCCTTGGAGAAAAATGTCGCCAACATAGGGTAGCACAAAATGTACGATTAGAAACCTTGAAAGCCAAGGAGTATCACAGTGTGTGAGAGTGATAGATACTGTGGCTTTTCCTTCCTTCATTTCCTCCCTTCCTTCCTTCCTTCCTTCCTTCCTTCCTTCCTTCCTTCCTTCCTTCCCTCCTTTCCTCCTCCCCTCCTCCCCTCCCTCCCTCCTTCCTTCCTCCTTCCTTTACTTCTTTCATTCTTTCTTTCCTTATTTTCTTTTGGGTATTGCACATATTTCAAAATTTTCCTCATAGTGAGAACAAAACTCTCTGGTAAATGCTGATACATAAACCACAGAAAGAACAAATTGTGAATATTTCAGCTCCTGATTCTCACAGACATTGGTGGAAGTATCATGAGCTGTCAAGGAGAGAAACTAAGGAGGCCTGTTACTTACAGGAATAATTCCTTCTCTCTCTCTCTCTCTCTCTCTCTCTCTCTCTCTCTCTCTCTCTCCCTCTCTTTCTCTCTCTCTGTGTGTGTGTATATGTGTTAGGGTATACCTCTCTATCCATGCATACAGAATCCAAGAGATAACCTCAGATTCCTCAGGCATTGTCCACCTTATTTGTTTTTTGAGGTAGGGTCTCTCACTGGCATGGAACTCATCAAGTCCACTAAGCAGGCTGGCCAAAGAGTTCCAGGGATCCATCTGTCTCCATCTCCTCAGTGCTGGGATTGTAAGCACATACTGCCACATCTGGCTTTTTACATATGTTCTAGGAACTGCGCATGCTTTCACATCAAGCACTTTACTGATTGTCCCCACCCCCCAGATTTTTATTACGAAAATATAATTTTAGATTAAAAATAAAGAGCGAAAATTATGAATATCACCAAGCAGTAACTGAAGAAAAAGTTTCTGAGCAGCCTGACAGCTTCTTGGTGCTCATGTTCCAGTTTTTTGGTTGCTTGTACACTTTAGTGTTCTTTGTGCTTCCATTACTGTATTAAAGGGCAATTCCTGTCTTAGGTTCCTGTCTTGATTGTCCTGTCCCTGTTGTATTTTGCCTGGGGTTCAAATATCCAACTCCTGGAAGCACACCTTGCTTCTAGCAGGTAGGGGTTGGAGCCCAGCGTCTAGTGTCAGTGTCAGATGAGGCTCCCAGTATGCTCCTGCACACGTGCAGATGGGTGAGTAGCCAAGCACCACTCAGGTGCAGCATCCTTGTCAAAGCAAATCCTGCCCACTTGAATTCCTAGTTGGTTCCAGGAGCCCATCAGTATATGATATGGGGAGGATGAAGGGTGCCCTCACAGACAGCTAGTGTATGCCAGAATGAAGGGGTTTCCTGGAGTCTTAGTAAAGAGTTTAAGGTGTATTAAGAAGGGTGACAGAGTGACTTGTTCTGAGCAAGACAAAGACAGGGTCCATGATATGGTTCAGGAAAGAATCTTTGACCCACATCTAGGATAAGTGGAATTAGATGAGATCATATTGTACATGAGGAATTGAAAAGTCTGAACTAAGTAGGAAACTGCAGGAGGGGAGGTTGGAGGAGCAAGAACTGGTAGGATGGCTCAGCCAGCAAAGCAGTTATTTCAAAAGCATGAAGACATGAATTGGATGCCCCAAATCCATGGGGGAAAGGTGGGCCTGGTGGCAAATGCTTGTAATTCCAGCTCTGGGGATATGGAAATAGGGGGAGTTCTTAAACTCAATGGTCAGTTAGTGTAACTGCATAAGAGTTCCAAATCAATGAGGGGCCTTATCTCAAAACATAAGATAGATGGCTTCCTTGGGGATGAATGAGTCTGTTCTTTGGCCTTCACCAGTACATGCTGACATACATATGTCCACCTGCATGCAAGCACACATCCTTGCACACACACACACACACACACACACACACACACACACACACACACAAAATTAAATCTGAGTAACTGAGAAAGGTACAGTCACTGAATAAGTTGGTTTATGGGTAGAGTTTGGAGATAGACACCTATGTTTTTGTACATGATAACTTCAGATAGAAATATAATATCTGTGAAAATTAAGTCCCTGAGTTGCATACATGGATCTGGGAAGAAAGGAGGTTCTTGTGTCCACAGCAACATGACCTTGCTCAGGGGCTCTGGGCAGAAAGATCTGTGGGGTACATGCAGATTTGAACTTGGTCTGCAGGAAAACCTCAGAGCTCAGGAGTTTAAGCACATGGAGACAGTGTGGCACTGAGCGAGGAGGGCAGGGGCTCAAATGGAAGATGACTTGTGGTTGACCTGGCTCCTCTATTCATTAGCTGAGTGTCTTAGCATGAGCTTGAATCTCCCTCACTGTAAAATGAGGTGAATAATGCATTCTGAGGCTTAGTAACCATATCATCTGCATGTCACGATGTAGGTGGATAGTAAATTATAGCTGTCATCACCACCAGACTTCGGTATTCACAAATGAATGCAAGGTCTTGTGAAATGTAAATTTAAGTCATGCTTGCACAGACAATGTTTTCAAATTTTCTTTTCCTGGGACCTAGGCAAGGCAGAGGTATCACCCTGCTTTTTTTTTTTTTTTTTTTTTTGGTTTTTCGAGACAGGGTTTCTCTGTTTAGTCCTGGCTGTCCTGGAACTCACTCTGTAGACCAGGCTGGCCTCGAACTCAGAAATCCACCTGTCTCTGCCTCCCAAGTGCTGGGATTAAAGGCGTGCGCCACCACCGCCCGGCATCACCCTGCTTTATAGTGGAAGATCTTAGTGGTTACCAAGAGGTGATGTCAGAAGCTTCAGCTGTTCCACGAACCCAACCAGTTAGTGCACTTTTGGGAACATGTTGAATCTCACTAGCTTTTGAATACGCTTACCTCCATCACCCAAGGTACAATTGAAAAAAAAAAAAAAAAAGACTCTGGCAGCCTGAATTAATTATTCTCTCAATGACCTCTTTGGTCTGATTGTGCTTGTGACCTCTCCCCTCCTGAGAAAACAAGTCCCTTCATCTCTCAGCTCTTATCTCTCCATGCCATTGATCTGTGTCATTTCTGGAATGAGTTTGCTGATCAGAAGCCTTGTCCTGCATGGTGCTCAAGTCCATATTCAACCCTGTCACCATCTGTCCCGATTGCATGGAAACGGGACAGGAAAGGGCAGCCAGCAGTGGCCTCAGCCTGTGCAATTGTGCCGGGCTTTCCTCGTAGAGGGCTGGAGCATCCCTGCCATATGTAAAGCTCATAGGTCAGTGGGACAGGTCAGAGAAAGGGTGCAAGAACAAAGGCCTATACCACATGGACATCCATTGTCCCCAGTTGAAGCCATCCATCACCCTGTTTCTAGCCCGCAGCTGGATGCCCCAGCTGCCTCCCTCGGAATCTTTTCTTTCTCTTCTGCTGTTCTTTCAAAGACTTTTCCTCTTGAGACCCTGATGTTGCAAAGTTACCACATTGAGTCTTCCGGGGGGGGGGGGGACGACAAATATTTTGAATTCTGTGAGGCAGCCTCATTTTGGACTCTTGTTTTGAAGGTTTTATGTTGTGCTGGATGGATGAGTCTGAGCCAGCTGAGGTGGGCTGATCTTACAGAAGTTGCCTACAGCAAGAAGTGAAGCTTAAACTCAAGAAGCAATGATGTCTTTCTCTTAATTTTTTAAAGATTAATTTTTGTTAATGTGTATATGTATGTGTGTGTGTGTGTGTTTGTGTGTATGTGTGCCATATGTGTGTGTAGGTACCCAAGGAAGACAGAAGAGGGTGTCAAATCCCCTGGTCCTGTAGTTGCAGGTGGTTGAGAGCTTCTGAATATGGGCTCTGGGAACCAAATTCAGGTCCTCCTGAGAGCACCAAGGACTCCATCCAGCACAACATAAAACCTTCAAAACAAGAGTTCAGGCCCTACCAACAGCCTGCATCTGGCTCCCAGTTAGTTTCATGACTTTTCTGTTCCTTTTTTTTTGTTCCTGATTGGGTGATATGGGTACCAAGCTCCCAGGGACTGTTCAAATGTATGTATCACCTGACCTCTCTTAAGATGAGATTGCAGAGCTGTCCCAAGATTCCTGAGAAAAAGCTAGCCATGCTTCAGTTACAATGGACACTCACCCAGTGTATGTTGCAAGGTGACAGGTTAGGTTTAGCCATTCAAATGGGCAGTTAATGTGGACCTAATGAGGCTATAATCATACAGTGGGTGTTAAATGCTCACTGGATTGTTGTGGGAGTGATATATGAAAATCCAGACTTGTCATTATGCCTTGGCACTTCAAAAACAATTTCATGAAATCTAATGA
Organism: Arvicanthis niloticus; assembly: GCF_011762505.2. Taxonomy (NCBI): domain Eukaryota; kingdom Metazoa; phylum Chordata; class Mammalia; order Rodentia; family Muridae; genus Arvicanthis; species Arvicanthis niloticus. The sequence continues at coordinate 16,220,517 of NC_047667.1, read as the reverse complement.
GAAGGAACCCAGCAAGCAGTCCCAATTATCATGCAAGGGTGCCAGGACTTCTAGTTAGCCCTGAGCTTTGCACTGACTTTGGCATTTTTCTTCCAGTTGTGATAGAAAGATAATGAGTGTAGTTGACATCCTTAGTAATTATTATCATCATATACTTTTTCCGGTAGGCACGGCAAATTATCCAGTCTATATTTTTCTTCCTTGGGCATGCTATGGACTCCTGCTATTCTCAGTTTGTCGTCCCCAGCAACTTCTCCAAGGCACATGAAGATAAGAAACAAATACACATCTGGCTCTCTGCGATAAATGTATTCTTTAATTCAACAAGTGCTTCCAGTTAAATACGCCATATTCCGTGCCAGTGCAGCCATAGAAATGGATTCAGTGCTGCTTTCCCTACAAAGCCTGCTTCTGCTTTCTCTTCCTTTCTGCCTTCCTCTGCTCCTTCCTCCAGCTTCTCCTTCCTCTCTACCTCTGTTTATTCTTCCTTTCTTCCTCCAGTTCCTTTCCCTCCTCTTCTTCTCCCTCTTCCTCTTCTTCCCCACTCTTTCCACTCAATGGAATGGTTGTGACCCTCAAATCTATTGCTCATTAATTATTCAAGAGTGATGCGTTAATGCCTTATCCATCTTTGTCTTAATTGTATCTCAGTAAAGACTCCATGACTAAAGTTAGAAGATGGCTCAGAAGATGAAGTCCTTGCCATACAAACATGGGGACCTGATCCCCACAACCTATGTTAAAAATCTAGGCATGTGGTATACGCTTGTAATCTCAATGCTGGGGAGGGGAAGAGGTGGATCTCTAGGGATCCCTGAACAACCAGCCTAGCTGAATAACTGGGCTTTAGGCCAGTGAGAGCTCTTGGCTCAAAAAACGAAGTGGTAGTGCCAGAGGAATGACACTTAAGGTTTACCTTCATCCTCCATGCACACACACACACACACACACACACACACACACACACATTCACGTGAGAACAAATATATATAAAACCATAATGAGATGCCACAATTCTTCCCATTCTTTGGATGAAAAGACCAAGGCTTGGAGGACTTGAATCTATTCATGGTAGAACTGAGGTTCACATAGGCTAAAAGGACATGATTCCCTTCCTCAGCCATCACAGGGGTTGAGGAGGACACTCTAGAACCCAAGTCAAGTCAATCAGATAAATTTACTTAAACTTTTATATAATGTGGAAGCCTTCCAAATGAGGACCAACAGGCCCAGAGAAAGCTGACTTTGTTCATGCTTGTATCTTAAGAAGAATGGGCAGCCTCAGAAATGTTTGTACAGAAGCACAGGAAAAGAACTATAGCACAGAGGAACTCACCAGGCCTGCTGCTGTCTCCAGGACCTCTCTGCATGTCATTCCATTTAGAGTTCAGGGCAATATGCCTTTGAACAAGAGGCTTTCAAAGAAGACAAGATGACCTTTCCTTTTCAATGTATTGTTCTTGGGGTGAAGAGTTCCCGTTTCCATGACCTGCCATGGAGAAGAATTCTTGCTCTAGATGGCTTTTGGTGTAGATGTGGTAAGAGGGAAGCATACTTTGAGAGACTGTGTTGAGGCCCCCAAAGTTCAAGTCTAGGTCTATTTAATTGTATACTATACCTTTAGAACCTCAAATGCCAGGCTGGTGAGATGGTTCAGTGAGCTATGCATGTGCTATGCAAACATGAAGATATGACTTCAAATCCCAGGGTCCATGTGAAAAGCCTCATGTGGCCAAATATGCACCTGTATCACCAAAGCTATGGAAGATGGAGACAGGATTGCTGGAGTTAGCTGTGTGCCAGCCTGGCTCCAGGCTTAGCGAGAGATGAGCCTCTGTCTCAGAGGCATGAGTTGGAAAGTAGTGGATCAGGACATCTCCTTCTGCCCTCCACACATGTGCATGCAGATAGGTGTGCATATGTGGACATATATTCACACCACACACTTGCATGCATGTGCACACACACATACACACACACATACACACACACACAGAGAGAGAGAGAGAGAGAGAGAGAGAGAGAGAGAGAGAGAGAGAGAGAGAGAAATTAAAATAACCACCAATGGTTATGGCAGCACGTGACACCCCCATTACTTTCAACATTTTTTTGACAGTTTTTCCAGGGCCTGAAGAGTCACATGGTTGCTGGTGTTGGATGATTAAGCTATAATTAGCTCCCAGGTGCAGACTCTACTGTGCATACTGCAATACCCAGCCTTTTAAATGCCCTGTTCTTCAGACCTCTGTGTAAAACAAATCAGACTCATGTCTCTACTGTCCCAATTCACCTGTCAGAATCTACCTGGCCTACAACAAGGATGTTTTCGGAGGGGATCAACTGAGGGGGGACAGGTTGACACTGAAGATGGCTGCTACTATCCTGTGTGAAAGGAATAAAAGGAGTCAAAGAAGGAGGGCAGCTGAGCTGGTATCCACTTTTCCTGGCTCCCTTTCTGCTATGATATGAGCTCTTCTATCATGCCATCTCTGATGGGCAAATAAAAGCCCCCAAAGCTATGAGCTGACACATTAAGCAGCAACAGATTATATCTTGTAACTAAGAATCAGTGACATTTCCTCCATGAGTTTGATCCTCTACTGTAGTCCGTACCTTATTCTTCAATGGGTTAGTTCACCACTGCGTAATTGCAACTGTGATCCCTGAGATAATAATCCTTCCTTGTGTGCTATGACTTCATTCTTTGTCAGAGCCTAGGCTTATTTTCCTACATAGTGAGCAAGTTTACCATAGTAACCATGCTTTTTCCTAAAGGAACAGAATTAGGAAGAGTTCAGCTGATCTTCAGGAGGTCAGAGCAGAGTAGGTGAGCACTCAGCTCCTCACACAGTTGGAGCAGATGTCAGCACTCACAGCAAGCCGGTTCATTTGTCTGGGGTGAGCAGGTGGCAGAAGTGGATGCTTCACACCAGCTAGTGCAATGACTCTATAGCATAGCCACACTTGGACAGTATTAATGTCAGAACCAGGCTAAATCTGTTATTCAGAAGCTTGGTCTACATGCAGGAGCAGGTCAGAACTCACTTTTAAGTCTTGTTAGTTTATATAGAGAGTTATAAGGACAAGTATTGCTTTCTGTTTTGATTTAAAAATTAAAATAAAAAGATGAAAGTGAAAATTAAGACAAAACTCTTGCTCCTATGATCGTAGTACTGCATATAGCTGCTCAGGATGTTTTCGCTAACCAGCTGCAGTGAGCGCCACTCACATACGCAAGAGGAAAGGCACTTTTGGGATCAGGCAGCATACAGCCAAGTCAGTCCTCTGTATCTCAGTTTTCTACAAACTCTGCCCCTTTGATTCTATCAACATTTTTTGGTTAAGAAACCCTGTATAAAATGAGAGATTACTGCACTGCAAGTACATCTGAAAGCCTGGGCGGAACAAAATAGATATCTTTGATCCTCCAGGGTTCTTCTGACACTTGAACAAGACTAGGTTAGTTAGTAGTACTCTACAGTCTTCATGGGGCCACATACGACTGGAGTTGCCCATTTTCTAAGAGCACGGGAAGAAAAACAAACTTGAGACAAGGATGTGGTGGCACAAAAGAAAACAGGTCAGGGTGTTAGTGCCGGTTTGTCACCTGTGCTCTTTCTTATGGAGAAATGGGAGGCAGGCAGAACATCTTTAGAGCCTACCTGCCAGCTGGGCTATGTAGCAGTGAAACAAGAGACTATGTCTCAAACATGGCAGAAGGTGAGCGTGGACGTGGGATGTTGTCTTCCTGCTTCTATATGTGTGTCATGGTATACACATGTGTACATGCAAAATAAGTAAACATCAAGTCGGTAGTACCTGGTGTTGGGAATGAAGAGGCTCCTAGGCTCATGGCCAAGACCAAAGGCTGCAAGGAGACACAGCTGAAAGAGCCATGGGAGTCAGGAGTCCTGAGGTGATGGGTTTTGGTTTTATCCAGCCTGAGAGTTGAGGAAACAGCCGGGGATGCCAGAGCTTTGCTTGCTTCAGTGCATGAGTTTTGTAAAGTCCAGATCCAAGGCTCTAGGAGATATTGCTCCTCCTCTCAAAGGCACAAGTCACTCTTTCATGGTGGCTATTCTAAGGGACCTCAAACAGTGGCCATCTGGCAGTTGAAATCTACTAGTGGAAGCTGCATTTTCAATATATGCTTGGGGGTTATAAGAAAGGGTACAAAGTTGATTCTTGGTTCTGGTTAGGAATGTCATTTTGAGCCATTCCAGAGTGGCCAAAATCAGGTGACCCCCCTGTAGATGCTTTTGATACCCACCATGGTCCCAGTGACTGGTTCAGCACAGAATTCTTTCTACACACTCAGTCCCAAAAGAAAAGTGTGTACTTCAAACTGAGAGCCACTTTTTACTGAGTAAGAGATAGTACAGTTTTACAAGTCAGGGTTCCTTTGTACCATTTTTCTTCTACTACTTAGACTTTCTCATGTATTATTTAGATTATTAAAGGCTTAGGAATTGTTAGTAGTACTATTGTGAGCTCTCCCAATCTCTTGGAGAGCCTTAAATGATTATGTCATTTAAAATGATAGGTCCTAATTAGTCCCCCTGGCTCAAGGGATATAGTTCTCAGGCTGATGGCACAGCAAGCATAAGGACCTAAGTTCAGATCTCCAGCACCCACGTAGAAAGCTGTAAAGCCAGCACTGGGGGCGGGGGCAGAGACTGGAAGATCCCCAGGGCTTGCTTGCCAGCCATTCTAGCAGAATCCATGGGCTCTAGGTTCAGTGAGAGATCTCCATCAAATGAGATGGAGAGTGACAGAAGTCGGCACCAGACATAGACCTACAGCATCCATTTGTGCATACAGATACATGTACACACAGGGAAACGTACACACCCACAGAAAGGGGGAAGGGAGGGATGGGGGAGGCATGTTTCTACTTCATTAAACAGACTGACTTGGGACATAGTTTAAACAAGCACTTGTATTATATTCCTTTTTTATTTTCCAAAGCAATGATAGCTAAAACTAGCTCCTTGCTTTTGAGGAAAAATGAACATCTCTGCCCCCCCCCCCCCCCCCAGGGCCTGATCTGTTGCACATGCATTGACTTTTCTGTTCTGCTTCGTTGTTTCGCTACTTTTCACATGTCATGAATTATTACTAAAGAAGAAATAGGGTTCTCCTCTTTTTCCCCTCTGGTGGTTCCTTTGGGACTTGGCACTCTACTAGTTGTCCCCTGTGCACCTCTGGTCGTCATCCATAAGACATCATGGTCACCAAGTCTCCTTCCTGCTCTATGAGACGTACTCCTTGTTCTTCTAGAGGTTTCTGCCTTAAATTTTCAGTTCCTTGTCATGAAAAGTAAATATTTGATTTTCCTCTCATTGGTTCCCGGTGCAGAAGGCGGCTCTTAAAATCTTCCAGGTGGTCAGAGTGTCTTTTGAATATTAATAATGTAATCGATGGAGGATGGGTTGGACTAGGGTTAAGGATCTCATCTTCCTTCCATTTGACCCTGTAAAGTGAAAAAGATAAAGAATATGAGAATATTAACTACTCAGCTAATCACATTTTTCAAACTTCAAGTCCCCATGGAGGCAATATCAGTGGCCCATATCTTTTTACTATAGACTTTGTTAATTTTTTTTTGAAATTTTATCTTTATTCTTAAAGGGATTATTATTACATTTTAGTTAATCTGTGTGTGTGTGTGTGTTCAGGGGTGCACATGTATGCACTGTGGTACACATGAAGAGGTCAAAGGACAGCTTGCAGGTTGAGTCTGTTCTCTTCCTACATCCTGAGAGCCCAGGGATCAAAGTTAGGTCCTTACACTTGACAGCAGTACCTTGAGCCTCTGAGCTATCTTGCTGGTCTTTGAATACTTATTAATAAAGTATCCTCTCAAGGATTCTTAAGGCGATATCCTCATTCTGCTCTGTAACATCTGTGGGTATTAAATATAGCCGGTGCATTAAAATCAGGAGTGAAACTTTAAAAATAATGTATTCCACAGATAATTGAGGGCAGGAGTTTGCCCACAGTTGATTTAGGTCGATTTTCAACTGACCTAAATGTAAAATATGTTGTCTACAATTGTTTTCTTAGCTTGATTGTTTCAACTTTTACTTATTGGAATTTAGATTTATTGAACAAAAATCTGCTTAAGAACTGGAGCTTTTCTCAAACACAATAGACTGTTACTGGGTTTTGTTGTTGTTGTGTTTGCATAAATGGAAACAGGATTCTCCAGGTTTAAAGGTCAAAATGAATGGAAATTGAATGATTTTAATCCTAAAATATTTAAAGATTTGAAAGTTTTGGTAACTACTAAAACAGTGTTTTCACCATGGTCCATCCTTTGAAACTCTCATCCTATGGCATCCATTTGACTGATCTAGCACATCTTTTCTTTATATATGTGATGTGCCTATATGTTAGCATGTGTGTGATTACACATGTGTACAGATGCATGTGTACACCTAGCACTTTCTTTTCTTTGTGTATGTGATGGACCTATGTGTTAGCATGTGTGTGATCACACATGTGTGCAGATGCATGTGCACATAGAAGCCAGAAGTTGAAACACTACCTTTTTGGATTGCTCCCCACTTTATTTCCTGAAGTAAGATCTTTTCCTGAACCCAGATCTCACCAATTTGCCTAGTCTGGCTAGCCAGCTTTCTACAGATATTCCTTCTCTGCCTCTGGAATACTAGAATTACAGGCAGGTTGATCTACACACCAAGCATTTACATGGGTGTCTGGATCCAAACTCAAGTTCTCAGGTTTGTAAGTCAAGTGTTTTATCCACTGAGCCATCTCTCCAGCTCCTATGCAGCATCTTAACTGTAGTATACACTGTGCTATTAAGTGCTTAAAATTCTGCACTGGGTTGTCATCTTCTACAAACAGCACATCATTTATTAATATATACATCAATAGGCACATCACTTGTTAATATGCACAAATATACATACATAGGTAAATCTTTTAATATGACAAAGATCGCATCCCCGTCATAATGTGAGCAGCATATGTTATTCCTCTGGATGAGAGTTTGTCTCTCAGACAAATGTTATATGTTAAATAAAGAGGACAATAGAAACTTTTCTCTCTAATACAAATACCCTGCTATGGAATTTCCCATCCAAAGAATAATACAGAAATTTCTTGGATACTTTTTTTTCTCTGACCCACAGACATGGGAGGGAGAGCTTTTGGATTGGTCTGATAAGATACTTGGCACACACAGTAAGGTCAAACTACTTCTCTTCTTAGCCAACCCATTTAAGAAAATCCTGTAAATTCTTACACCCTGTGAGGGAGAGGACAAACAAAATTCTAATCTTTGAAATTGGATCAAGAAGACTTCTTTCTTTTTAGAAGATAACTGGTTCACCAATTCTCATATTATAGCTCAATTTGAGAGATACTAAGTACTCTGAAAATGTTCCTTTAATTTTTTTTACAGTGTCTGTAGTCCTGACGAAAGAGGGAGCCAGTTGGGGACTATTTTGATGCAAAGAGATTAATTCATGGGGAGGCAGTGTTACCAGTGCCTTCCCCAGGAGGGATAAATAAGTGTAGTTTCCCTGTTCCCAAACAATCATCCCTTGATGTGTCAGGCCACTGCCAGGGCAGCCTGGGTCCTCTGTGTACAGACAAACACAAAAATAAAATACAAATTATCAAGTCTTTATATTAAAAACATTTTTTACATGAGTGCATTTTTCTTTGATCAAATCCACTCCTCACCCGCCCCCGTGCCCCAAATTCTCCCAGAGCCCTTCTCCAACATACCCTTCCATTCTGTGAAATACAAGGTTAGAAACAGACCCAGGGCTACGTCCCTATTAAAGTTGACAGACTGCATTATGTGGTCGGTAAATGTTTGCTGACCTTGGAGGAACTGGATGCCTGGTAGCATGGAACAGACAGAGGTCAAGAGCAAGAAGGGAACAGCTTGACAGTTGAGCCAGTGGCCTGGAAGAAGCATTGTTTGTGAACCAAGACTTGGTGTTGTGGTTTACCTTGTGAAAGTCAAGGCTTAGATCATTTAATAATGTTTTAAAAGTTATTTAATAAATACATTGGTCATATGTTTACATTTTGATTATTATCATTTTACCTTTAAAAGACTTCTCTGTGGGCAAACAAGATGATTCAGGGGATAAAGGAGCTTGCTGTGCAAGCCTGGTGATTTGTGATCTATTCCCAGAACCCATGTAAAGGTGAAGAAGACAACGGACTCTATAAACCTGTCTTTGGATCTGTGATCTGCACACATATGCTGTGTATTATGTGCCCATTGCTCTCTCTCTCTCTCTCTCTCTCTCTCTCTCTCTCTCTCTCTCTCTCTCTCTCTCTTTCCCTCTCCCTCTCTGTCTCTCTCAC